>NW_016803676.1:0-26883 GCF_001698545.2 Rhinopithecus bieti | reverse complement strand
TTTTTTTTTTTTTTTTTTTCTGGACACCTGATTTTATTAATCAAAGCCAGTGTAATGTTATGGGAAAAAAGTTGATTTGCTTCCAGGTTGATCTGGAATTTCGTCGCAACCCTCACCCATAAACCTACCGCTTTGGGAAAAACAAAAAAACAAACAAACAAGCTCTATAGTTTCATTATATGTAGAATGGGTATAAAAGACGTTCTTTAGATAAGTAAACATGTAGCACAGTGCTTAACACATGAGCAGTGAATTAATGCTATTTTCTCAGCTGGTGGGTATATTTCATCTCCAAGCACACTGCAAATTCCTTGAGAGCAAAGTGTGGATGTTTTACTATTTTGTTTCCTTCACAAAGTTATGTACATAGTACCTGCACCGTATGGCTAGCCCTTAGATTCCTCAAATATCCATCAGTTTGTTTTGTTGGAGGATTTATAGTGTTAAGTAGAACAAAATATATATGCTTAGGTTTTGTTACTTTATAATATACCAGCACACAGTCATAATTTTCAAGATTTTTCATAAAAAATTTATCTAAGTATTTTTTTGTAATACCATAGACAATATTTGTAAGAGAGAAAGCGCACAATTATAATTGAACACTCTGAGGTTGAATAACTAAAGTAGCTGCTTTGAAATAAAGACAGCCTATTTACTTTGCCACTGTGGGATTGTCCTGCTATAATTGTGAGTGGCATTGATGTACTGTAGGTATCCTGGACTTGTGCCCACTCCTGTCTGGGTAATTTTTAGTCAGTATCCTGGGTTCATATCATGGTTGCGAAGTATAGAAGTTAAATTCAATTTACCACCACCACCAACAAAACAGTTTCATTATGGCATTGACAAAGGGTAAATCTGCTTATTCTGATGTTTAAAAAGAGTGATCTCAGTCTTCAAACTCTTCAAAGGATAGATTGAAATATGATATTAATCTCAAATTAATCTTTCCCACTATGCTGTTATAGCTGTATCCAACCAGGAGACCCCATCTTGGAAAACAAAAGACGATTCAATGGCTGTAGGGAATCACAGTCCAGGCACTCTGCCAATATAACAATTTCAGGCTGAAGTTAGGAATTGACATCAGCAACAAGACTGAAAGTTCTTCCTAAAAAGGAACCTCATATTCTAAATGAATAGACTTCCACTCAAGGTCAAATTTATATTTTAAAGAATCACTGTACCAAATAGCACTCAGCACCCGGAAAAATCTATGAGCTTGGACATCTCCTAATCTTGGAGTTTGATTCAGTAATATATATTATGGCTTTAGCTTGAAAATTGTGAGCAGTTTATTTGACTCTCTAAGAACTACATATTAAGTTCTATGAAAGAGAACAAGTAAGCAGACCCCAGGTGTTTTGAGACAAGGACCAATTTGAGGGCATTATATATTTTTAACATAGTTTCCTTGGAAATTGTATGCTTCACAAGTACTCTTTTATACTGGTGATTGTAGGACAAGAGTAATCAATGTCACGGTGGGTATCTCTAAAGTTTCACAAGAATTTACTTCCTTTCCTGAGATTTCCATGTTACACAGAGTTCCCCTTTCCCACTCAAAGACATATCTGTCAATCTTGGAGGTTTGTGGGAGAAACTTGTGGGAGTCAGAAAAAGTCAAGCGTCAGGAAACTAACATTTTCTGTTCTTTGGATTGGTAAGGACATCTCCTACTTAGGAGCGGATTTTGCTCTTCATTAGTCTTGTAAAACATAAGTAAACCACAGCAGTTTGATGTCTGAGATGGGCCTTGGTAGAATAATTCAGTAGTTGAACTTATTAGCAACATTTTATTTTCATCAATGTCCATACTTAATGTGTCCTCTCTTTAGAGAGAATCATCATCTTTCCTTTTTGTTAGAAGAGTTAGACGTAATGGAAAGTGCGTGTGTGTGTGTGTGTAGAGAAAGAGAGAGAGAGAAAACATTCTATGGAAGAATAGAGCTCCTACCATGAGTTCATCTATCACTAGCTGTTCCTGGACCACCACCAGAGAATCAAATATTATCCCTCATGTTGCAGAAAATCAGAATGATTTAATAATAATATCTAACTTAATATGTCTCCTGCTCTTAGGTAGTTAATTTTAAAATAATTGCTCTGGTGGTCCAAGATTTAGAATCATAAACAGAGAACCAGCTCCTCTTCTAGTCAAAGCTTCCTGAGAGTGGGCTGGCAAAGTTGGAATATAGCTACCCTGTTAAGTGCTTGTTTTCCCTGTTGTATATTCTGCTTGATGGCTACATTTCAGCTGTTAGTTTTCTCTAGGGAAAAGCAGCAAGCAAAGAATATGAATAAATAAATGCTCAACATCTTGCATGCCCAAGATTCAT
The DNA here is from genome assembly GCF_001698545.2 of Rhinopithecus bieti. Lineage (NCBI taxonomy): Eukaryota > Metazoa > Chordata > Mammalia > Primates > Cercopithecidae > Rhinopithecus > Rhinopithecus bieti. The sequence continues at coordinate 24,541 of NW_016803676.1, read as the reverse complement.
TATAATTTCTTGCAATGACAATGATAGATATTTTGCAATCTTTATTTAGGGAGATCTTGCATCACTTGGCATAATCATATGCCATAACTGATAGTTGAAGTTGTATCTACTCCTCTTCCTAGGGTATGGACTTACACGCTAACTTAAATAATAATAGAGCATTTTATACATTGATCATAAAAATATGATTCTTTAAATGAAATCCACTACTCATGCACTCAAAGAAAATTTACATAAAATTAAATACGATGTTTATCACTTTATCTTTTATCTAATAATTACTTTTGATTTTATATTTTCTCTACTGATCACATATACCATAGCTTTAATTAAGCACTTGATACTAAATATTTAAAATTTCATTTCCTTTCTCTAGTTTATTTGAAATATTTTAATTTACAGATCCCAAAATTCTCATTAAAGAATTAAACCCTTTCGATTCCTACTTCCCAATATGTAAAGATTATAGTTATATATTTTTACTATTTATTGACCAAGATTTATAATATATTTCAAATATATTTGTTATATAATTGATTTTAAAAGCAGTGTGTTTTACAGAGGGAAATTTGACTTCAGCATTTGAACAAGCCTTTGCTAGAATCCTAGTTCTCTCTCTCCAAATGTTGACTTGTGATTTGGGGCAACATATGTAAACTCTCTGATTCTCATAATCATAATTAGATACAGATATCTTTATTCTTTCTTTTCTTTTTAATGTTATAAATTCCCTTTACCATATTCAAAAGCAAACAGGGGGATAATGAAATATAGAATCAGAAGACCCAGATTCAAGTCCAGGTTTTGGTATGCTCTAGATAGATGATTGTGCAGAAGAGTTAACAGCAGGCTATCCTTAGAAAGCCCTGCTTAAAATGTTGGCCTTTGGCTGGAATATGGGAACTTGGATTTTTGGAGGGTTCCTACTACCTTAACTGATAAGAGTAGTTCACTGCACCTAAACTGTTTGGACAAACAATATGATTTATGCTGTATGCCCGCTTTCCTTCAGGGAACGTGGGATTTTAGTGTGTGCTAGGTAGACGGTGCTTATGTAAACAGCTCCCAATAAAACCTCTGGACATTGAATGTCTAATGAGCACCCTGGAAGACAACGTTCCATACCTGTTGTCACAATTCATTATTGGGGGAATTAAATACATACTGCATTATTCCACTGGGAGAGGACTCTTGGAAGCTTGCAGCTGGTCTCCTCCTGATTTTGCCCCTTGCACCTTTTACTTGGCTGATTTTGCTTGTATCCTTTCACTGTAAGAAATCATAGTACAGCTATATCAGCATATAGTTGAATCCTGTGAGTTCTCGGTGAATAATCAAAGCTGGGGTCATTTGGTGGACCCCAACATAGTGATCTTGAATGAGTTAATAAGCCTTTCTGAGTCTGTTCCCTCTACTGTAAAATATGCATAATGCTGAAAACACCTGCCTCTCAGGGTGGCTGTGTAATTAAAATGTGATTTTGTACATCAGACAAAGTGCCATACATATGTGAGTCATTGCCATTATGTTTATTGTTGTTACTATTTGCACCATCATCACCATATCCCTCTTTCTGGTGCTTTGGGATATAGTTTCTTGATAGAGTAAGGGAATGGGAGAGTCATCCAAGTCACCCCCCTTCTTCAGCTTGGCTCTGCTATGATTCCATAATTAGCCCACAAGAGACCATGGAAGAGCCAGAAGGATTCGTGCATAAAGTGAGCAATTCTCTCCCACTAGCATCTAGGACTGTGAGGCAGACCCTGTTTTTTGGTCTGCTTTAAAGACAACCAAGAATACTCTTATTTCCACCAATCAAAACTCTGATTTTTTTCATGATGAAAGAAAGATTGCATAGTCTCAGTAAGGGTACATTTCTACCCCAGGCCAGAGGATGAATCCTAGTTGGTCAAAACAAATCAGCATAAAATAATCTTCTTCCCCTTGACCACTGATGGTTTAAGATTGGGCAGGTGACAATGTTCTGGTTTATGAGACGGGAGACTAACACTGATAGGGAGTGTTTTCCTTCTTATATAAGAAGACAAAACCTCAAGAGGCAAACACTTTTTTCCACTTGATTATTCCCTCCCTCTTGTCAAGAATATAAATGTGATGCCTGGAAGTGCAGGTGGTCATTTCTTGTTCATGAGGACACAAGCCAACAGTATATTAGAGCAGAAGGGCAGAAAGAAATTTGTCCTTAATGGCATTATGCAGCAGCAAAGTATTTCCTTGTTAAGACACAGGTTCTAGCACATGATAGGCACTCCAATAAAAAGAAACTTTAAAAATATTATTTATTGATATTGGATATATGAAAGAATATTTACAATAGATCAGTAATATGTAAAGCCTGTTGATAGATACCCCTGGGAATCAAAGAAAGTATCAAATCCAAAGTAAATATTTGCACACATGGTTATTGGAGCCTTGACGTAAAACTGTCCTTGTACTCTCAATCCTCAGATCCTCTTGTTGGATTACTACAAGAAAAATGAGCACTTTTACAGCAAGAGTAACAAAGCGTAGTCTGAATATAGCTTTTAATAGCAATGCCTTATTCTGTTTACACCATTTCTGGTTGTAAAACGCTATTACCATTGAGTGTTTGGGGTCACTTTGTTTGAGGCAGAAATTAAATAGTGATGACAGAATGCACTGTTTTTTTCTTTGCGAAAACTGAGGAGAGATCACATGGTGTCTATAATAAGAAACTTTAGGGGACTCACTTCAAACTTATATCTTCAGTAGCTGCAGTAAACACCTGCTGTCATATTTGACACCACTTGTTAATAAGTGGAAAATTTTGAAAGTATCTGTATCTTAGCATAACTGCTTAGCTGGCTTAGAATTCGTGAATAATTGATGACAACTTTGAGTTGAGATATATTGATGGTGTACACCAGTGTAGTTGGCTTTACACTATCTGCATTCCAAAGCATTTGTCTTAGTGTCTGATTAACTTCCGAAGAACCCAATTGCACTTTTTTTTTCACTAAATTGATTGATTAATGGCTAACTGCAAGCTACATTTTCCAAAGGAATCCTAAGTGTCTTTTAGGAATTCTACTGAAGCATGTAACAGGGAGTTTATGAGATATACACCCTTTATTTCCAGAAACATTATCTTTTGGCAGAAATATTCAACCAATGGCTGAGGGACAGTCAGTATTGCCTAAAGTCATTATTGGTGACTCTGGCATTTCCAATGTAAGTGTGATTATGTTTCTTTTTGTCTAGGTCTCTTTCATCTTCGAATTTCTCTCCCGTTCCCTTTTTCTTTGGCCAGTGTTTGTATATTGTGGCAGTTAAGAGTAAAGAGGTGGCTTGTTCCTATATTATAGTTAAGTCATTCAGCATTGGCAAACATGAGTAGTAGGTACTAAAAGTTAGTAGTGGGTGTAAAATGCTCTGAAGAGTTACAAGTGCCAAGGAAGATAGAATTGGAGATGTTACTCTTTTAAAGAAGACAGTTTTGTACTTGAAGCCAATTCCTCATTACATTTTAAAATAAGCTTTTATTTTAGAATTGCATTCGATTTACAGAAAAATTGGGAAGACAGTACAGAGTTCCCAAATATGTCACACTCGATTTTCCCTACTATTAAAATCTTTGCATTAATATGGTATATTTATCACAATTAATGAACCAATATTGGTATATTATTATTAAATAAAATTTATACTTTATTCATTTTTCATACTTTGTTCATTTTTTGTAGTTTTAATATTAACCAAAGGCTCTTTTTCTGTTCCAAGATCTCATATAGGATACCTCATTACCTTTAGTATTAATAGTTATGCCTCCTTTGGCTCCTCTTTACTGTGAGTGTTTTCAAATTTTTCTTGCTTTTGATGACTTTGATAATTTCAAGGAGTTCTGGTTAGGCATTTTGTAGAATATCCATCAATGGGGAGTTGGCTGAAGTTTTTCTTATGAGCAGATTGGAGTCCTGAGTTTTGGGAGGAGACCAAAGAGGCACAGTGTGATTCTTCTCACATTATATCAAGGCTATATACTTGTAGTATGGCTTTTCATTGTTGACATTAGCCTTGATCACCTCGATAAAGGGAGGTTTGTCAAGTTTTCATTGTAAAATTATTTTTTCCTTCTTTCATTACTGTACTCTGCGGAAGGAAGTCATTATGCCCAGCCTACTCTTGAGGAATGGTCAGTTGTACTCTTCCCCCTTGAGGGTAGAGTATCTAAATAAATTATTTGGAATTGTTCTGCAGGTGGGATTTGTTCTTTCTCCTCCATATATTTATGTATTCATATTAAACCATGGACTTTTATTTTGTATTTTACATTATAATCCAATACTATTTTATTTTGTTGTTCAAATTGTTCTATCTTTGGTCACTGAGAGCTTTTTCAGTTGGCTCCCATGTTCCTTTGACAGAGCTCCATTATTGAGGGTGTTTTGAGCATAGCCTCTACTTTGTAGCACTACTGATATGGACAGGAGATAGGGAAATACTGGGTAGAAGAGAGCGGTTAACCAGCAAGGACTCTGCCCTCAAGCCTGGAAACTTGTGGCCCTAAATAAGAACAGGCATTCCTGTCTTCACACCCAAAAGTTGCCTTTCGGGCTGGCACACCTCCCTATCCCATACCTGTTTAACCCGCAAACTCCCAGCTCTATGAGGAGATGAACAAAATTGCAGAAGAACGGCAGAATGGCAGGGCAGAGAAAGAGAAAAGAGGAGTGTCTGAACACCAAGAGGAGTTTGGCTCGGGATGATCGGAGAGGAGATCGGCCACTGGACGGTCAAACTCCAGGAGCAGATCATCTTCCCACTCCATCCCCCTTCCTGTTCCGCATCCATCCCACTGAGAATCACCTCCACCACTCAATAAAACCCTGGCATTCACCATCCTTCAAGTCTCTGTGCAACCTGATTCTTCCTGGACACCAGACAAGGACCTGGGTACCAAGAGGGCACTGAGCTGGTTAACACTTAAGCCATCTGCAGACAACAAGGCTAAAAGAATGCACTCTAATACTTGCCCATTTGGGCTTCAGGAGTCACAGACACCCGCCCCTGGATGCTACCATGGGGCCAGAGCCAAGGAGCACCCTCCCTGGCTCCTGCACCTGCCCATCTGCTTGCTCCCCTTCCTGTAATGGGTTTGAGTGTGCACGGCTGAACAGATGAGCCACACCTCTGTCACAAGTCCTGCAAGAGGGGTCAGAGAACTCTCCCGTTTCATTACAAGATGCTCCAGACTAATCTTCTAAATTTGTTGCCCCAGCCCTAGAATAAGCCATTCCTCCAAGGATGTATTCCGCTTCCTTTTATTAGTGAATGATATAAAAAACCAATATATGAATGTTAATTGTATTAATTGTTACTTGGATATCATCAGTTCTAGACCTTCTTAGCTGACAGAGCAAAGAAATACATGTATGTATACTAACTCGTATAAATATAAATGTATGTGCATTCTACATGTAGCAATCTGTATCTATATTAAATTAAATATGAGTTTATACTGATGTCTCCATCTCTAATCCATTACCACATAGACCATACTAATTTTCTCCCCTTGCTTATCTCTAACCTGCTCCAACAGAGAAATCTAGTTCCCAATATTTTTCACCAATTTTCATTTTTTCCATTCCAGCGTGCATGTCGAGTGGTTTCAGAAGTGCTAGCCCATATTACCATAGGAACTAACTTTATCAAGTGGAGTCTGTTCTTACATACAGTTCCTTTTGCCCTTAGTCTTGCAGATTCCAGTTATTTTCAGTGTTACTTAGATCAGAACCTTTCTCTCTGAACACCTTCAAGTGAGACTGCTTTATACATTTGTAATTCAGTCAGATAGTTTTGTCCCATTTTGCATTTTATCATTTGATTCTCTAACTTCCTAAATTACTTTTTAAATTTCATACATTAAAGCTCACTCTTTGTGCTGTAAATTTCTATGGCTTTTAACTAATACATTGTGTCATCTATCCACCATTACAGTGTCATACAGAAAAGGTCCACAGCACTAAATCCTTTGTGTTTTAGTTATTGAACCCTCCCCTCATCCTCTCCAAAACCCTTGGCAACCATTAATCAGTTTACTATTTCTATTCTTTTGCCTATTCCAGAATATCATGCAATTGGAATCATATAGGATGTAGCCTTTTCAGACTGTTTTTTTTTTAACTTAGCAACAGCATTTAATACTGATCCGTATCTTCACATGGCTTGATAGCTCATTCCTTTTTATCACTGAATAATATTCTACTATATGCTTGTACCACAGTTTGATTATACATTCATCTATTCAAGAGCATATGAGTTTTGTTGATTATGAATAATGTTGCAATAAATATTTGTGTGCAAGTTTCTACATGGACATGTTTTTTCAAATAAGTTTGATAAATACCAAAGAGCACAATTGCTGGATCATAGGACAAGGCTTTGTTTAGCTTTGTAATAAACTGCAAAACTGTGGTTGAAAGTGGTTGAATCCCTCTGTGTTCTCACTAGGACTGAAGAAAAGTTCCTTTTGCTCTTCACTCTCACCATTAATCGATATCTTTAATTTTTTTGGATTTTAGCCATTATGATTGGTGTGGCATTTCTTATTGTTGTTTTAATTTGCCTTTCCCTAATGATAACTGATGGGTATCTTTTCATATGTTTGTTTGACATCTGTTTATCTTCTATACTGAAATATATATCTTTTGGCTCCATTGTTTTAATTTTTTTTTTTTTTTTTTTTTTTTTTTTTTTTTTTTTTTTTTTTTTTTTTTTTTTTTTTTTTACTTTTGGTGTTGTATATAAAAACTCATCACCTAATCCAGGGTCAGACAGATTTTCTCCTATATCCTTTCCTAGAAGTTTTATAATTTTGCATTTTACATTCAGGTGTATGATACATTTTGATTAACTGTGGTTAAGGTCTGGGTTTAGGTTTACTTATTTGCATACAAATATCCAATTGTTTCAGCACAACTCCTTTGAAACTTTCTTCCCTACTATGTGCTTTGAAAGAAAAGGAAAGAGTTGTCTTAAATGTTTACTTAAGGGGAAAAATCTTCTCAAACAGAAATACCTGAAGAGAAAATGAAAACTTAGGGAAGATGTTCTAACACTTTCTGAGTTGATCTGGGTCCTTCCAAATCCTCATCTTTGATAGACTAAGTAACATTTGTATTTTATAATATAATTTCTAATTCTAAAATTCTTATAAAAGATGTATTACAGTTTTTGTTTTCAAGAATGAAATTGGGCATTACACATATAATGTTAGTATTTTATATATTTGTAATCCAGTCTTAGAAAATTTCCTATTCAAGGATGCAGCACCATCTCTGAGGTGTTACGCTTTAGCTTCGAGTTGTTGACTCTTTTCTGAAATGCACAAGCAGATCTTGCAGTGAAACTGATGCTAAACCATTATGCAAAGACATGCGCTGATTACCCACTGATGATATATTGATTACAGATCTTAGCGGAAGAGAAATGGAGATCACCACCCAACACATGAATTGGGTCATTAGGTGGATTGCAACATGCTAAAATAAGATCCACAAACACTGACCTGCAATGTACAGAAATCAATTTAATAGCAAACTAGACTAAGATAACACAGGCAAGTAAATACATCATCAGGGTGATTTCCTGACTATAAGCAGTGGCAGTACAAAAATTCCTTAGTGTGAAGCAAATATCTTAGTAAGTTAGATTTTATTTAAGCAAAGCTGCATTCATTCACTTAACTTAAATATATGCATTGTATGCAAGGCATTGCAACAAATCAAGGGAGGGCAATTGAAAGATAGAAATAAACAAACTTGGCTCTTGGCTTTTGCCTTCTTAAATATATTAGAGTCTTAGTTCAAGCCATAGTAATTTTTCGGAACTGGCCTACGTAGAGGAGGGAGTTTATATTATTAACACAGCAGAGATAGAGAAGAGCCCGAGGAAATATATGCATATACTTTATGTTTCTCTGTAGCTTCAGACCTACTTTTTCTGCTTCTCTCATCATACACTAGGATGTGGCTGCATATTTACTTATTCAACAGATATTTATGAATGTTCATGATATCAAACATTGTTCTAGGTACTTGGATACAGACAGCAGTGAAGACAAGTCAAAAAGACCTGGCCTTACCAAGCTTATACCATAGTATGTGGAAACAGACAGCAAACAGTAGACATCAGAAATAAGATATATGGAAAATGTTAGGGCCGGGAGCAGTGACTGACTCCGGTAATCCCAGCACTTTGGGAGACTAAAACGGGTAGATCACTTGAGGCTGGGAAATTGAGACCAGCTTGGCCAACATGGCAAAGCCCCATCTCTACCCAAAATACAAAAATTAGCCAGGTGTGGTGGTGTATGCCTATAATCCCAACTACTTGGGAGACTGAGGCATGAGAATTGCTTGAACCCAGGAGGCGGTGGTTGCAGTGAGACAAGATCACGCCACTACACTTTAGCCTGGGCAACAGAGCAAGACTCTGTCTTAAAAAGGAAAAAGAAAAGAACAATGTTAAAAAGTGTTAAGTGCTAAAGGTATAAATGATTGGAATAGACTGAAGGGGACTGAGTATGCTATAAATAGGGGAGGGGAGAGAAGGGAGGTTGTGATTTTAAACAGAATGTCAGAATAGGCCTCATTGATAGGACAACACTTGCAGAAAGGCTTGAATCAGAAATGTGAGATTTGATCTTGCCAGTGCATCAGTGAAGATGGTCACGGACAGAGGGAATAACCAGGGCAAAGGTTCTGTGTTAGCCTATTCAGGCTGCTATAGCAAACTACACAAACTGGGTAGCTTAAACAACAGTTTTCACAGTTGTGTAGGCTGAATGTCCAAGGTCTGGGTGCCAGCATGCTTGGTTCCTGGTAAGGGCCTGCTCTCTTTTCATCCCTTTTTAAGAGCCCCAATCCAATCCTAGGGGCTCCACCCGAAACGTAATCACCTCCCAAAGGCCCAACCTCCAAATACCATCACATTGGAGACTAGGGTTCAACATATGAATTTTAGGGGGACACAAACATTTAGTCTATAGTAGGTCTCAGGTTCCAATTCCAGGGGTATTGGAACAGCGTAGAAGCCAGCATGCCTAGAGCAGATCGTGTGATAACTAAGAGGTGAGAAGTGAGAATTAATGGGGACACAGGTCACAGAGGACTTTGCAGGCTGTTTGAAGAACTGTATGTTTTTTTCCAAGGATCATGGGAGCTCTGAGAGGGTTTTGATCAGATGAATGATGTGATTCACTTTCAACACTAGATCTTACAGTCTGAGCTACATGAAGAGAGACAATCAATCTCTCTCTCTTTTTCTTTTCAGACCCTGTTACCCAGGGAGCAGGTCAAGCATCCACCCATCACTAAACATTGTTTCCCAAGATGCTGCTGCTTGGTATGTGATCCTGGTTGCTGGAGCACATTTGCTTCTTCACAGGTCATGCACATGAGAAATGGAGGAGTGGAATGGAAGATCAGGCTGGGCACAGTGGCTCATACCTGTAATCCTAGCATTTTGGGAGGCTGAGGTGGGCAGATCGCCTGAGGTCGGGATTTGAGACCAGTCTGGCCAACATGGTGAAACCCCATCTCTACTAAAAATACAGAAATTAGCCAAGCATGGTGGCGGGTGCCTGTAATCCCAGCTACTCAGGAGGCTGATGCAGGAAAATCGCTTGAACCCAGGAGGCAGAGGTTGCAGTGAGCTGAGATCGTGCCACTGTACTCCAGCCTGGGCAACAGAGTGAGACTCGGTCTTAAAAAAAAAAAAAAAGAATGGAAGGTCAGCTATCGGAAAGTGGGGAGCAGTTGGCAGAGCATGTAAGGCAGCCAGCAACTCATTAGTTGCTCACCTCATTACAGTTAGAATCGAATAGGATAAAATGTGTTCATAAATATTGTCTCACCTGTATTATACTTAACTATAATGAGGGGTATTGATAAAGTCTCAGGGGTTGTGAGAGAAGGAAAAATAGTTTTCTATGTGGTCATTAAAAGCACTTGAGCTTTTAATGCTGAAAGACAGTTTGGATTTGGCTATAGAGAGATGAAGGTAGGATTGGGAAAAGAGGTCATTTAGTGTAGAAGGAAACAGTATGAGCAAGAAGTCCCAAATGTTTCCTCCCCACCAGCAGGGGTAGGTACAGTACTGTAGACAGTATATTATGCACAAACAGATTACGCAGAGTTTACTCAGGGGACTGCTAGACCACTCAACAATAATGGGTAATTGCCTTAGCAAACACATCCTTCTATCACTTATTCACCCCAATGAACACTAAAAGAAAAAGGTATTAAGAACAAATGTCAATGTGAAATATGTTATTTTTATGAACATGATTGTTACACTGAGCTCTTGCACAGCACTCTTCTATTAGAAAGTCTATAGATACATTGGTTAAAGAATAAGGAAAATTTCCACTTAAACTTCTTCCTTTTGGATATTTAAACTTGAACATGAGTGCTGGTGACACACTATGATCCAAATTCTAAAAAAGACACTAGAGGCACTTAAACCAAATTATCTATTTTAAGTTAAAAACAAATTCTGTGGGTGACTAAAGTCTCCAGAACACAAAAAGTGTTCCTCAAAGTTATTATTTCAAAATACAGTCTGTTTACTTGCTCTAACATTTTTTAATCTCCCAAATATTCTGTACCAATGCTACATTTTCTGGCTAAAAAGTAACATTTTTTTCCGTGTAGGTACATTGAAATTCCAAAGAGCAATTATCTTCTATTTTGAATAAAATATGTAAAACGATTTACCTTAGAATTTACTGCTAAAATTATACAGGAACTCCCCCTTTTTAAAGTATAGTATTGGTATCTAAAATCTGAGTTTGTTTCTTGATGTGTATTTAATAAATTATCATACTGGAAACATCATAAACCCTTTATGATACAATTAGATAAGGACCATCAATGAAAGATAATTCCACATATAATATTTTTCATCACTTCTTCACCCATATTCAAAATTTCAAAACTGGTTGTAAATATAGAACTGTTTTATGTATGTGTCATACTAGCTATTTCATTCATTCATTCAAATTCTAAGTTCCTTCCTTATTAAACTTATGTTCTATAGGAAGAAGATAAAATGAATATAATGCATGCAAATCACTTAATAAGGTAATTTCAAATATTAAGACATGCTATGAAGAAAATAATTTAGGATCAGAAATACCATACTGTGGATGGCTTAATTTAGACTGGGAAGTCAGTAACAACATTTCTAAGGAGGTGACATTGAGTTGAGACTTAAATGAGGAGCAAAAGCCAGTCTAGCAAAAATTTAGGTAAAAAGCACTTCAGACAAAGGGAATAGTCAGTCAAGACAATTCCTAAATATGAAATGAGCTTAATGTGTTATATGGTAGGAAAGAAGCCTTGAGCAGTGGTTCCATAGTACTCATACTATGTACCTGAAATATATCCTATTTCGGATATTATGAGTAATTTGTGATATCCCTTTTTATTAGGCCACCTTACAAAATCATATCATTGAGACAGATCTGAATTTCACAGATAAAGAAATATTCCCTATATAAAAGAGAAAAGCATAGGAAAATTGGCCAGGTGCAGTTCATGTTAACCATTCCCCAATTCAAAAACAAAAGGAAGGATTCTAAGAAAAAGTAAGTTGATACTTAAGGGATAAGGAAAACCTCCGAATTTTATGAATAAATACCTGGATAGAGCCTGCTTTCTTTAGTGATAAGTATTGGTGGGGAAAAGTGTGGGATTTTTGCAAGGTTCTATAGTAAAAAAGATAAAGAACATGGTATTTGAGGCAGAGAAGAAAAATGTTTCAAATATATATATATATAAATTAATAAAATAGTTCTATTTCCAGGAATATGGAGGAGATGTAATTTTCCCTATTCCTCTTGCTAAGTACAGCTAAATCCTCTAAATATTATATATTTAAAATGCCCAAAAACCAACATGCTAGTTGTTGAGAAACGACATGGTAGTGAATTCCCTGGGATATCTTTTTACCTCGTATATCACATACTAGCAGCTGAAGAAGTTGGTTGCTCAGAAATGCTAATGAGCACAGATAAAACAAACAACAACAAAATCCCAAAAGCCTCCTCTCTCTAAACAAATAACCAAGAACAAGGCACCCTAGCAAGACAAAAACGTTTAGACAATAATCACTCTTCTCTAGTCAAACAGCATGGACAACTGTGACTCTACTCCACCATGACAGCAAAGGCCCACTGGGGACGCTACCTCCTCACTGATTAGGTTCGTAGTAAGTCACCCCAGTGGAATTGTAGGACAATATAAATGATTTCATCTGAACAACAGAAAGAAAAAAGATTTTTAAAAACTAACAAGTCCTTGAGGATTTGGGGTATGATGAAAAGGATATAACATTTATGTTTTTGGAGTCCTGATAGGACAGAAGAAAGATGGCAGGGCTGAAAAAGTAGTAAAAGAAATAATGACCCAACTTCTCAATCTGGTGAAAAAATGATGAAACTATACATTCCAGAAGCTAAGCAAACCTTCAAAAGATAAACATAAATAAATTCACCCCAAGAGACATCATAGTCAAGTTTTAGTGTTCTGAAAACTTAGGAGAAAGAAAAAAATCTGAACGGAGTGAAAGAGAAATGAGACCTTACTTTAGGGGTGGGTACTAATTAAAATGACGGTAGATTTCTCATCAGAGAGACCATGGAAGCCAGCAGAAAATGACACAACATTTTCCATTCTGAAAGAAAAGAACTAACAACTCAGAAGTCTGTATCCAGTAACATATCCTACAGGAGTGAAGGAAAAATCATGACATCATCAGGTGAAGGAAAACTAAAAGAATTTGTCACAAGAAGACTAATCCTAAAATGCTTAAAATAAGTTCTCTAAACAGAAAGAAAACAATGAAAATTCCAACCTTGGAACGTAAGGAAGAAATGAAAAGCATGCTAAGCAACAATATAGGTAAATCCAATAGATTTTCTATCTCTTCTTAAGTTTTAAAAATTATCCTTGAGAGTTGAGCAAAAAATCTCAACACTGTCTTCTGTGATCTTAAATGAATATAGAATAAATATTTCAGAAATGTATAAAGACAATTTTATAGAAATAGACAAGCATATTTTAATTATTTTCCAAAGGAAAAAAGGAGGATAACTAAGACGATTTTTAAAAGAATGAATTTACCCAATTTCAAGACCTATTTTATAGCTATAGAAATCAAAACTGTGTGGTATTGGTTGAGAAATACATAGATTAATGAAACAGAATAGAAAGCAAAATAGATCCACAAAAATATACTTAACTGACTTTTGACAAAGATAAATAAACAATTCAATGGAACAAAAAGATAAGTTCTTTCAACAAATGATACTAGAGCAATCGGACATCCATAAGTTAAGAAACAAACAAAAGAACTACTAAGTTTCACTTTATATTAAAATTTATCTTATAATGTATCAATGGACTTAAATGTGGAACACCCATTTAAAACTGGGCAAAAAATCCTTAGACTTGACATCAAAATCATGATTCATAAAAGGAAAATTTATACATTGGATCTCATTCGTGTNCACTTTATATTAAAATTTATCTTATAATGTATCAATGGACTTAAATGTGGAACACCCATTTAAAACTGGGCAAAAAATCCTTAGACTTGACATCAAAATCATGATTCATAAAAGGAAAAATTTATACATTGGATCTCATTCGTGTAAAACAAAAAACTTTTCTCTGTAAAAGAATAAAACTTCTCTCTGTAAAATAAAAAAAAACTTTTATCTGTAAAAGAAGAAAAATAGAAGCTACGTACTGAGAGATAATGTTTGCAAATCGCTTATCTGAGAAAGGACTAGCAACTAGAATATATAAAGAACTCAGAAAACTGCATTAAATAAGCAATTTAGTAGAAAATGGGTAAAAGAAATAAAGAAGACATTTCACTGAAAAAGATGTACAGATGGCAAATTATCACAAGAAAAGAGGTTCATTATTCATTAGTTAGTGAAATCCCAATGAAAACCACAATGAAATATTACTACACTACATGTCAGAATGGCTAAAATAAAAAAATAGTGACAACACTAAATGATGTAGAAGTTCTGGAAAACCAGATCAGCCATATGTTGCTGATGAGAATGTAAAATAGTAGAGCCACTCTGAAAAACAGTTTGGTAGTTTCCTTAAAAACAAAATATGCAATTATCATACAACTCTGGAATTCTTGGGCATTTATCCCAGAGAAATAAAAACTTATGTTCACACAAAAACCTGTGCATAAATGTTTATAGCAACTTCATTCATAATAACCCCAAAACTGAAGATAACCCAGATGTCCTTCAATGGGTGAATGGTTAAACAAACTGTGGTACATCTATTCCCTGGAATACAACTCAACAATAAAAAGTAACAATCTTAATCAATTTCCAGGGATATATGCTAAGTGATAAAAGTCAATTTGAAAGGTTACCTACTATGTGACTCCATGGATATGACATTCTGAAAATGACAAAATTATAGAAATGGAGAACAGATTATGGTTGCCAGGGATCAGGAAGAGAATGAGAGTCAGTCGTAGGTAACCTCAGCTGTAAAAAGACCAAGTGGTGGCTCCCTATGATGATTAAAATGCTCTGCATCATTAATGTATCAATGTAATATCTTGGTGGTGATATTGTGTTACAGTTTTGCAAGATGTTATCACCAGAGGAAGCTGCATTGAAAGTACCCTTCTCTGCAGTATGTCTTACAACTGCAGGTGAATCTACAGTTCCCTCAAAACAAAAAGATTAGTTAAAAAATTAACAGAAGTATAATTTAGCAAGCATTGACTCTATAATCAAAATTTAGGAAAACCAGCTATTTTAGAAAAAAAAAAAAGATGAGATCAAATGAAGAATAAATTGAACACTGGATGAAGCAAGTCACAAAGACTGGAAATAGTTTAAAGATAAAATGTGATTATAGAATTAAAATCATCAGAAGAAGCAATAAATAAGAAAATCAACACTTCATTCTATAAAACCAGGAATGAGGAGGAGCATGACAAAAATGGTGGTGGTGCTGAGGATGTACCTTTCAGACTTCTGGCTGCAGGGAGTGTAATTGTGTCACTTACCCAAAGCTTCAGCTGCTGGGCTAGGAACCCAGTGGTACATTATGTGAGCCTATGCTTCCCACATGCAGCCTCAAGCTGGACAGCATGTCAGGAAGGCCCAAGCTCCTAAATTTGGCTTGAGGACTCCACAACAGCCCTGTCAAACTTCTTAAGACTGCGTCCATTCTGGGATGCTTTCACCCAACGTTCCTTCCCTCTGTCCTTCACTGGGCGTAAGACATACATTGTGGTTGGATTGCCTTTCCAGCCTTTCCTAGGTCCTTCTCTGTTTCCTCTTATGTGGGTATTTTTCTTAATAAAATCTTTGAACTTTTAATCGCATCTTGGTTTTTGCTTCTTGGAGGACCTAAACTAACTCAAAGATTTACCAGGACTCAGCAATAGTACACTAAAGATAGAGATGAAAAACAAGGGATAAATTGAAATTTGATAGTTGGAAATAAGCCACCTACTCCTGGCCAGTGCAAAGAACACCAGCAACCAGGTGCCTCAGTCTCAGGTAGGAGACTTTAGGTCTCTTCTGAAGTAATAGAACAGCTGCTAAGAGAAGATCCCCACATACTGATGTTGGAGATCTGGTTAGGAATACAACATCCCATGCAACCAATAAACAAATTCTACTAAGTGCAGTTTTCTCATCACTCATTCTTGCATACAAATGGATCAGGGACCACTAGCTCTTGAGGAAATCTTGCAACAAGGAAGCGTGATGTCGAAATGAATACATGCAAAGAGCCAACTGAAACACGCACAAATAAAGTAGGAATAAGAAAAAAAAATCACCTTAAAAACCAATTAGAATCCTCATTCATTCCTGACATTACTTCCATGAAACAAAACAGGGTGTTATTTTAAAATAAATAGCTAGAGATCAAAAGAGAGTTCTGGAGAATTTTTTAAAACGCTTGCAAAGAAATCAGTTTTAAAATTGGAAGATGAAGTCATGGATACTTTCCAGAAAGTGGAACCAAAAGAAGGAAAGGAAGTGAAAAAAGGAGAGGGAAAAAAATCTTTGGATTGAGCTAAAAGTATCTTTTAAAAAGAAAAGAGAGGAAATAGAGGGCAAGAAATTATTAAATAAGTAATGCAAGCATAACTTTTCAGAACCTATAGACGTACTCTACAGATTAAAAGTATCCACTGAACACGCAGCATAAGGAGTAGAAGTGGAGAGGTAAACGGCACACTCAGGCACATTGCTGTGAAATTCCAAACGAAGGAACTATTTCACTTGTTCCTTCAACAATCTTTTGAGCGTGTAATCCAGGTTTTCTTATCACATTTGATTTATGATTCTTCACATATTCTTAAAAAAACTCATCAGAAAACAACCTAGCAAACTAGGAGAGACAAAAAGACATATATTTGTCATAATAATTAAAATGAAGTTTAAATCAATATACATCAATGGGATTAGTTCTGAAATGATTTGTTCCTTAAGTTTATACGAATATGAATTCCTAACACTTGATTGAAGACCTAACGGTAATGACTCAATGACATTCATCAAAGCAGGTATTAATTTTATTCAGTTTCTGAAAAGTGAAATTGTTCCTCTTCATTAATTTTTTTACAAAATCATTGGTTTTTTACAGATTATTAAATAGTATACATTCATTTCAGAAAACTTAGAAATTATCACACAAAATAACATAAAAATTACCTATTACCCCAAATCCAGCAATGGCAACCATTAAGATTTTGGCATATATTTTTCTAGTTTTTTTCTATGCCTACAAAACAAAACCATCAAATTATATAATTTAACCACCTTTAAGAAACTTAGGTATACTAATAAAAATATTTCCAAACTGTGCTATACCCTAACCAGCCTAAATAAATAAATACTTGAATATATTTTAAATTTTTCTTGATAACCCTGAGTTCTGGTTACAAGTCCCAATAGTCATTTAATGACATTCTCAAGATCCACTAAGCGATGTCAGCTCCTTGTTCTGGTCTTCCATGGTTCCTCACTATTCTTACTTTTAAAATACTTGTCCTTTTGTTTTTTTAAACAAAACACTTGTATTAAAAACTCTTAAACTTTTAAAATACCTATCCTTTTTGTTTTTTTGTAGGCTGTGTTTTCACGAACGAGCAGAAGTTAAATTGATGTTTCTCTCTGCCGTAAGAATGCCAATCCCAGACTGTCTCTGCTTCTAATTTGCTGTGGGCTGGGAAACCACATAGCTACATTTATTGATAATCATGACACCACCCAGAGCAGTATTTACAGCAGGCACTTTTTTTGAGCACTGATTTTATCCCAGGCAATTACTGTGATAAGTACTTTTAATCTTCATAATAACTAAGAAGGAAACTTGGGATTAGCAGAGATTAAGTAATTTGCCAAAATGCATACAGTAAGTCACCTACTTTTGAAGTAAAATTAGTAGAGCCTGTAATCTAGAGAAGAAAAATTATACTCTGTGGATTTTAACCAACTGGTGGGATGGTGGTGCTATTACACACTTGGAACATGCACCCCCAGTGGTAGGTAAGATGATTTTAGGATGCAGTCTAATGGATTGTATATACAAGACCTGGACATGAAAATAAACAACATTGAATTGCATAGCAAGAATCTCCATTTAATTCAGCTTCCATTTTCCTGATGATGTAAAGGAAAAAGTCTCAATGAGTGCTAATGTGTTTTTAATATTTTATTAAACTCAGGAAAGCATCTTTCTGGCAAAAAGAGAGCAGGCCTCAGATACAAAGCTTTTGGTAAGCAGTGGTTTCTAGACAGAATTTACTAACAGTGCTTTTATCATTTATATTTAGGGTTAATGCCTATTTATAAAATATGTTAATGATTTTCCCTTTATGAATGTGATTTCTTAAATACAATTTTTTAATTTTAAAAGTTGAGTTGATTTTTTAAAAGTTAAATAATTACATGTTAAAATGAGAGCGCATGGACACAGGCTGGGGAACAACACACCCCAGGGCCTGTTGGGGGCTGGGAGGCTAGGGGAGGAAATTTAGAAGATGGGTCAATGGGTGTAGTAAACCTCCACGGCACATGTGTACGTACCTACGGAACAAACCTGCACATTCTGCACATGTATTCCGGAGCTTAAAATAAAATTTAAAAAAAAGAAAGAAACATTTAAGAATGAAAATACTAATAATAAATAATAATGATAACATGTTCACAGGGCAAAAAAAAGCATGAAAGTGACACATACATGATTAATAGGACAAAATGTGTCAAAATTATGTCCCTTTTATTTTAAAAGTAAGTAGTATTTTCTATTAATGGGATATTATTTTTCCTGCCTAGAAAACTGAGTGTAAAGGATGATGAAGTGCTTTAAACAACATGGACAACTTCTCCATCTTGACTCTCATTGTGTTTTGTTGTACTACTTCTCTTAAGATTAAGTACCAGAAGGTCTGGTGTATTTGTGGTGTACTGGAGTCATTTCATACAGTTCCCAAGAAATCATTGTTAAATTTGCAGTGGTTTTGTGAGCCAATTGTTAAACATAGACATTATCAAAAAATAAAGTATATCAACTTATAATACATAAATTACCTCAAAAAACAAAAGTAGTATGTATTTGAAACTTACCATTTCATAATTATTTTACTACATTTTTGCTATTATCTTTACTTTTGTGGCTATGTCCACTCTATCTGTAGGTTGGGAACATGACCTAATGGTGTCCCATTCAGCTCTTTACAACTCCATGTTCAGTGACTTCATATTGGTAAGTTGAAATCTACTATGGCACAAGAATTTACACTACAGAAATTGGCAAAAGCTGTGATTTAGTGCTTTTTCCTCCTGAAAAGCTGGCCGTTGAACATTTACCAGCATATGACAGGGTATAAGAGTTAAAGGAACAGAACTTCTGTATCTCTGGCCAGGTGATCCCTAGTGCAATGCTTCTAGTTGTTGGCTCATGGAAGGCCTCTTTGAAAAGAAACAGATGGCAAGTAATTGAGAGCTCATTGGCCAGAAGTGGCATATAGGAGTTGTTAATCATGTTAGAAATGAGCATTCTGTGGATTGGAAACTCCACCTGTCATCTCCTAAATAGGGATAGAAAATGTATCTTCTGTTTTTTTTCTTGTGAAAACTGAAGCCAACTTACTTTTGTTTATTGCATTGGTTTGTAGTTAAAATGTATTTATTTCAATAATTTCCTGGCAAGAAGTATTATTCTTCAAAACTTTGATTACTTTCTTCAATGATGTGAACTTATTCTTAAAATCCATATAATGTAAAAGAAGCCAAAGTAGAGAGTGATGAAAATGTCAGTTGTCGTAACAGAATTTATGGCTTTGGTTTTAATACTAGGAGTGTTTTGCAAATATCTTGTCTCTTATCTTGTGCACACAGTGGCTCTTATTCAGCTGAGAGAGAGGTTAAGTGAGAAATGAGTTGGCTCACCAAGGATAGATTTGTTCCACCCACCCCCAGCCCCCAACACACATATACACTCACACACACATACTCTGATGTTAATTTGATTTGAAAAAATATCAGAAAACATCATCATCAATTTCTCCTCTTGCAAAAATGATTATTCTTGCTTGACTGCCCTCTGCTGGAATTCCTGAAATATACACTTTGCCTCTACTTACAGGGACAAGTTGTAGGTGGTACGTAACTTAATGTGAGCAATCTTTTCAAGACAGTATGTGCAGAAGTCCAAGTACTCAAGAATAGAAATAAAACTGAGTTAAGCATTAAATGCTGTGGTCAAGTGTTGATTTAATTAACCATGAAAAATAGCCAGGTTTTGAATGGATCAAAGAAAACAATTATACATAATGGGTGAACTGAAAACAATTGACTATTACTGAAAGAGAAGAATGCTTTAATTAAACTAAAAGTTATACCTAATGTTAAATGAGGTGGTTAGAAAAGCTCCACAAAAAAGCTGCTTAACTGCTGAGTATAATATGAGAGATCAGAAAGAGTGCTTAAATGTACGTAATAAAAAATGCAACCTTATTAAAACTGTATCACTATTATTTTAAACTATCGCGAGCCTTTTCTGTTCTGTAGCTAAGTCATCACACTTAAGACTATTCATTTACTTGTTTAAAATATATTTAGATTTTTCATTTATTGGTAATAACAATTTATTGCTTATTGCTGATACAGAGATACTACTTTTTTCTACTTAGATTATATTTCTTGTTTTATTTAGAGAAAATTATTTTAGAGAGAATAATGGTTGTAATATCTCAGACTTTTATAACGTACTAGGTTAGCATATACTTATCTCCATACTTGTAAGGCTCTCTGGAGTTAGAAGAATAGAGAATAATTGTCGAGCAGGTTGAGTTGGTGGCGAATTGGTGCTGTGAGACTCACACTTGAAGAGTATCACGGTGGAATATTTTTTACTGTAAAGATCAAATCCTTCATCTGAGGAATTTGAGCTAGTAAATGGAACAGACTTCCATCGGCGCATTTGCTGATCAAAGTCTAAACTTTTATTTTATTCACCATCTCCTTTTTATGTGATTGTCTGTGTAAGAAATGAACAAGGGGATTAGAGAGGAAGGGAGGGAGGGGGAAGATAAAGAAAAGCCAAAGATTTAATAGAAATGAGAAGAGCAAAAGATCTCCCGCCACCATTTTGTTTCATTCTTATGCCTCATATGGATTAAAACCTGTAAAGTTAAACTTGTAAAAACCCAAGTTTTCCTAATTCAAGACATGGATTCTGCATCATTGAACATTACAACTTAAGTACACAATAAGGACGGGACCTTCTTAGAAACAATGTTAATTAAGTGGTTATGGACATTAATTCTTTTGCAGTAAAAGCTGATAACTATATAAGTAAGTCACTTTTCCTACTGTAAAAATTACTGTTATATATTTTAAACTGAGGCACCAGGGGAAAGTAACGGGATTATAGAGACTTCCTTACTTCACCAGACTAAATGCACTGTATTCCAGCACCATCTCCCAGACCAGCAAACCTACAGCTATCAAGTTTCCTATACTAATTTGAAAGGAAAATCTGAAGGCAGACTAGGATGGTAGACATAGAATTTGATTTAACATTGTGAGTGTCATATGATGAATGCTTAATCATTGAATTTTTGAATGAGATACAACAATTGAACACTTCTCAGAGTAAGGTATGATAAAACATCATAATATGAATGAAAAAAATTCATATTTTGGAAAAGTTTGTATGTGCTAAGCTTTTTGTAATTATGCATTTGTACTTCAGAGTGAGAATATTAAAGCATTATTTAGTCGAATGTAATTCTAAATGAAGAAGCCCTATTTTGTTAAAGGAGAAATATTAGCAGAGCATAAATGTAATGAATAGCTATCATGTTTTGCATTTTGAATTATACCGTCACTGTGCTAATTATTTTACCAGCATTCTACCATTTAATTTTTTAAAACTCTATATGAGGTAGGTACTTAATCATCCCTGTATTACAGATAAGAAAACTCAGCCTCAGAGGCCCAAGGTCAGAGAGACACAAAGTGCTAAAATGGTAACTGTAATCCTGGGTTTTCTGACTTTAAGGGCAAAACCCTTAAAGACATATTGCATCAGTGATATCATCACTTTCTCTTTGTAAACCTCTGTATTCTCCTTATGAGTCACTATCCTGGTTGTAGACAAGGCATAAGCAGAACTCTGATCTCTTTAAGTACTTGGTAAATGGGAGTGCTTGGGTTCTTTTAATACATTGGCTAATTGAAAGCAATCACATCTGACATTTCTAGATTACCAATTTTCAAAGAATTATAAGAAATTATACATACTACTGAACCACTATGGAAAGGAATTTTTATCCTCTTTGGATAAATTTCTGTTGTCTCTGGGCCATCATCTTTGTTCATGTCTCCAGAAACCTATTCTGGGGAAATGATCTGACAGACAGCCTGCTCCCAGAGCAACAAGCCCCTTCCCCACTCTCATCTCGCTGCAGCATCTGCATTGGGCATGAGCCCGGATCCATATTTACGAGACATATGTAGACACTTTTCCCTTTCTTGGCAAATGCATAAATAGAATCCTAATGTCTACATGTAGGTACTATATAAATACAAAGTTGTGCATACTCTGTGGATGTCATGCATCATTTATCCATGTATTTTTAGTGTCACCAACACATTTACATATGCTGTCACGTTTCAAACCGCACCTCAATATAGTGCCTTTTTCAACATGAACAGGCAACATGCAGGCAACATCATTCTTTTAACATTTTCACCACAAATGAAGATCAAAGAGCAAGAACATAAATCCAAAAATAGGAGACAAATTTAAAATAGGTAACACTTTTCCGAGATGCTCTGAGGATACTATAGGATTACCTAGAGCAGAGGACTGAGTCTTTTGCTCTATAAATAGATCCATGTAATTATTTTAATGTACCTATTATGCTTGGATTTCCCGAGATGAATGTTTACACCTTGGCTGTTGTCTACAGGGGATAAAGATATGCAAACCATCATTTACAATTCTGTGTTAAATGCCTGTAAAGTGTGGTAGAAAAAAGGGAAGGATTCTTTAAATATACTTGAAGAAGTCAAAGTCTTCACTTGGGGAAATAACATTTGGATTGACTCTCAGATGATAAGTAGTGGTTTAGATTTTCTTTTGTATCAAACATTTAAAAAGTTAGACATAAGTTGACCTAACAGATCAAGTCCAAGATTAAACATTAGAAATTAATGGATCTAACAGATAAAGTCAAAGATGTTTGAATTTCTCAACAGGGATCAGTCTTAGGGAAAACTAGAAGTAGTAGATGATTTGCTTTTCTTTCCCTTGTAGAGCCCAGAACACGTATGTCTTTGACCTTATGTTTCTGTGTTCTGCATGTGTAGCAAGTCAGTTTAATAGGTTTATGGTAGAACCACACCAATAATTTTTAAAGCCTTTTCTCTTGAGAAGCAGAACAATTTATTAAACAAAACCCTTCGTTGAATTCTAAGTACTAAACAGATAAAGGCAGAGAGTGAGTCTGATAGAAGCGAAGAATAGAAATAGAGACCTACAAAGTACTTTTGACAATCCCTGGACTTGGTAAAAAGTGTGTATGTGTGTATGTATGTATACACATGTGTATCTTTTTTTTACGTCCCTGAATTGCTTTTTACCTACATATTGTGTATAAATAACTGTTACTAACACAATAAGCTTACTCTGATCTATGAAATTTTGGCCACCCAGGAAAGATCTGCTTTTTTTTTTTTTTTTTTTTTTTTGAACTCTTTTCTCCAGTGGCTGCTTCAGTAACAAGTGTTATGTATGGGATTCAACAGTGACTCTCAGAGTATAGAAAACATGTTAGATAGAGTTTACCAGGCCCATCTCCAGTAACATTGATAGCATGGGGTCTGCGATAGAGCCCAGGTATCTATCTCTATGGTTGACATTGCACTCCAGGCAATTCTGATGCAAGGGTCTATAAGAGGCATGGACTAACAGATAGACCATAGTGAAGACAAAGGGGAATGAAAAAATAAAATAATAGATTAAAAGGAAAAGAAGAATAGAAAACAGAGAAATAAAAACATATGGTAATTGCAGAAAGCCAACAAAAATTGCCTAGTGGCAGAGAAGGAATGTACCTCAAAATAATGAAGGCCGTATACAACAAACCCACAGCTAACATCATACTGAATGGGCAAAACTGGAAAGCCTTTCTGTTAAGAACTGGAACAAGACAAGGATGCTCACTTTCACCACTCTTATTCAACATAGTACTGGAAATCCTAGCCAGAAAATGAGGAAAGAGAAAGAAAGAAGAGGCATCCAAATGGAAGAAGAGAAAGTAAATCGGTCCCCTTTGCTGATAACATAATCTTATACCTAGAAAAACCTAGACTCCACTAAAAACAAAAAAAAACTCTTAAAACTGATAAAGGAATTCAGTAATGTTTCAGGGTATGACATCTACAGTCAAAATCAGTAGCATTTCTATACACCAAAAGAAATCGAAGAGGTGATCCCATTTACAATAACTATTAAAATAGAAGAGGACTATGTATGTGCATGAATATTTTTTGGGTGAACATTTTAAGGTTTTAGCACAAATTAGCTTAGATATTTGATACAGTGCTTTTCAAGAGTCATTTTAATTTGCAATGTCACTAGCACTGTTTGAGAATGTCCTTTTCCATGACCCTCATTAGCATATGTGATTTATCTTTTTTAAAGCTGTTTTTTAAGTTGTGTTATTACACTGTCTGTGTGTGTGTGTGTGTGTGCATGAGAGAGAGAGAGTGTGAATTATCTGTTTATGACATTTTCCACATATTTGTTGATTTTTTTTTTATTTTACATGGGGATTTTATATAGTGTGAGCTACAGATATATTTCTAGCCTTTTTGTCTATTTAGTTTGGTTACGGACTTTTAAAAAATGTATATGTGGGGGCGGAGCAAGATGGCCAAATAGGAACAGCTCCAGTCTCCAACTCCCAGCAC
>NW_016803675.1:0-300 GCF_001698545.2 Rhinopithecus bieti | reverse complement strand
CTTCTTTGTACTTTTATCTGAGGAGAAATCCCTTTTCACCATATTCCTCAATGCACTCCTGAATATCCCGTTGCAGACTCCATGAAAACAGTTTTAGCAAACTGCTCCAAGGAAAGAATCGTGTTGCTCTAAGAGATGAATGCACACATCACAAAGCAGTTTCTCAGAAAGCTTCTATCTAGTTTTTATCTGAGAATATTCCGTTTATCACCATATCCTTCAATATGATCCAAAATATCCCTTCTCAGATTCCCCAAAAACAGTGCCACTAAGCTTCTCCATGGAAAGACTTTTGCAAGC
>NW_016803674.1:0-1874 GCF_001698545.2 Rhinopithecus bieti | reverse complement strand
TTTTTCCTCATCTTTGCAGATTTACATACCTTTGATCTTTGAGGCAGATGACCTTTGGATGGGGTTTTGTGTGGAAGTCCTTTATGTAGTTGTTGATGTTTTGCTTTCTGTTTGTTAGTTTTCTTTTAACAGTCAGGCCCCTCTTCTGCAGGTCTGCTGCAGTTTGCTGGAGGGCCACTCCAAACCCTGTTCACCTGGGTGTCACCAGTGGAGGCTGTAGAAAAGCAAAGATTGCTGCCTGCTCCTTCCTCTGGAAGCTTCATCCCAGAGGGGCACCAGCCTGATGCTAGCTAGAGCTCTCCTGTATGAAGTATAAGGCATGGGGGTCAGGGATGCACTTGAGGAGTCAGTCTGCCCTTAACAGACCTTGAGCACTGTGCTGGAAGAATCCCTCTGGACAGGATCAGCTGCTCTCTTCAGAGCCAGCAGGCAGAAACAATAAAATGCACTAAAGGTGCTGCCACAGCTATCCCTGCCCCCAGGTGCTTTGTTTCAGGGAGATGGGAGTTTAGTCTGTGAGCCCCCTGACTGGGGCTGTTACCTTTCCTTCAGAGATGCCCTGCTTAGTGAGGAGAAATCCAGAGAAGCAGTCTGGCCACAGCTGCTTTGCTGTGCTGTGGTGAATTTGCCCAGTCCACATCTCCCAGCCTCCTTAGCACTGTCAGGGGAAAACCACCTACTCAAGCCTCAGTAATAGTGGACGCCCCTCACCTCACCAAGCTCCAGTGTCCCAGGTTGAATTCAGACTGCTGTGCTGGCAGCAAGAATTTTAAGCCAGTGGATCTTAGCTTGCTGGGGATGGTATCTGTGCGGATGGGATCCGCTGAGCTATACCACTTGGTTCCCTGGCTTCAGCCCCCTTTTCAGGAGAGTGAACGGTTCTGTCTCACTGGGGTTCCAGGCACCACTGGGGTATGAAAAAAACTCCTGTAGCTAGCTTGGTGTCTGCCCAAACAGCTGCCCAGTTCTGTGCTTGAAACCCAGGACCCTGGTGGTGCAGGCACACGAGGAAATCTTCTGATCTGCAGATTGCAAAAACTGTGGGAAAAGCATAGTAACCCAGCTGGGTAGCACAGTCCCTCAGGGCTTCCCTTGGCTGGGGGAGGGAGGTCCCCAGCTTCTTATACTTCCGGAGTGAAGCAACACCCCACCCTGCTTCTGCTTGTCCTCTGTGGGTTGGACCCACTGCATAACCAGTCCAAATGAGATAAACTGGGTACCTTAGTTGGAAATGCAGAAATCACCCTCATTCTCCGTTGATCTCATTGGGAGCTGCAGACCAGAGCTGTTGCTATTCGGCCATCTTGGCCCCTCCCAATATGATGGCTTTGCTTGGCACTCATTCTCTCCCCTGCTGCCCTGTGAAGAGGTGCCTTCTGCCATCATTGTAAGTTTCCTGAAATTTCCCCAGTGATGTGAAACTGTGAGCCGATTAAACCTCTTTTCTTTTTTTTTCATAATTGAGATTTTATTGGTTGAGGATCAGTACAGACATTTCAATTTGTACACAATTCTTAACATACGTAATGAAATTCTAAAAACCATGTATTGTAATTCTTTTTTAAAGTTATTCCAGTGACTTTCCAGCTTAAAATTTGGAAGCAAATTTTCCTTAAGAGGATATCAAGTACCAGTATCTTCACATGTTGGTCAGCTGTTACATATGGCCCACCAGTTCACAACTGAATAGCTGGTACACTACATATTCAAATTTGTAATCTTTCACAGCACAGTAACTAAGTTATTAGGAAAACAGGACTACCACAACCAAAGATGTTACAGAGTGCACACAATTTTGACAGGGAGCGCCATGATCAAGGAGTGGTTTTCTTTAGGAAACAATTGTACTAAAAAACAACATGGGAATAGAAGTA
>NW_016803673.1:3351198-3358434 GCF_001698545.2 Rhinopithecus bieti | reverse complement strand
GGAGGGGAGGGAGAGGAGGGGAGGGAGAGAGGAAGGGAAGGAAGAAGGAAAGAATGGAGGGAGAGAAAAAGGAAAGGAGGGAAGAAGAAAGGAAAGAAGAAATGGGAGGGAGTGGTAAGGGAAAGAGGAAGAAAAGGAGAGTGAGAGGAAGAGAGAGGAAAAGAGGAAGGAAGAACGGGAGGGAGAGAAGGGGCAGGAAGGGAGACAGGAAGAGCCAATGGGAAGGAAGGGAGAAAGGGAGGAGGGGAGGAAGAAAGGAAGGGAGGGAGGAGAGGAGAAAGGAAGAAAGAGAGGGAGGAAGAAAGGGAAGGATGAAAAGAGGAAAAGAAAAAATATGTTCTTTTCCTGGTTTCAGTAGCTCTATGAGGTTTTAAGCTTAAAAAAAAACAGAAAACAACAACAACAACAACAAACCCACATAAGAACAGCATGACCTTGAAGTCCACAAATTGCCCAAATCCTTGTCCAATTCAACTCTTTGCAAAGCAGAAAGATGGCACCAAGGCCTGGCCTGTATCATTCGAATCCTCTGCTCACTTCACCTTAAAAACTGGTTTTGGTAGGAAGACCCTGGCCAAAGGCGGGTGCTGACTTTTCTAGAGAGGGCTGAGGAGACAAGCCTGAGGGCTCAAACCTGCCAGAGGAAAAAGGCTCTAGCTATTATTAACAGCAGTTGTACTATGAAGTACATAATTGCTATTCCTCAAGACTGCAGCCAAGTGCCAAGATTCCTCATATGAACCATGTAAAATGGGCAACAGCACCCCCACCTTACAGCTGGAAGGAAAAACAGCTCAGAAAGTGACTTGCTTTAAAAAAAAAAAAAAAAAAAGAAAGAAAGCAATTTGGTCAAGGTCACAGAGTGCATCCCACTCACATAAGGGGCAAAATCTAAGAGGTGCCAAAAAACCTCAGGAACCAAAACCAATGATATTTTAATACATTTAAAAAATCAAAATTTAAAAAATCATGATGGATAAAATATCAACATTTTAAATAACATCTTATGTGACCTGCCTCATCTCCTTCATCTTAGTCCCAGCCCTGGATTCTAGAGTCTAGAGAATTTGAACTCAGGTCTGACCAATTTCGAGTCTGTCCTCAACAACCCCAGCCCGTATGCTACCACTAGACCCAGCTATGCAGAAGCTTGAACAGCTCTAGTATGAGCCCTGCATTTAAGCCACCATTCATAAGGGAGCAAAGACCACTTTGGGATCATTCTCAAAAAGCTTTGGGCAGATTGTTCTGTGTGACTCTGCCTGGGGAGCTAGGTGAGCAAAACCGGCAGAAAAAACCCATTTGCTAGCTCCAGGACTGAGAGGTGTTACGTGGAGAAGGAGGTGGGGCTAGGAGAAAGTTGCTAAGAGCCGTGACCTAGTCAGGGTCTCAGGCTCATCCAATTCCATCCTGACCCAAAGCCAAACCCAAGCCAAGAGCCGCAGGTGGCAAAGAAGGAGGTGAATTCTACAGCCAGGTGGCTTCTGAATGACCAAGGGGACTCTCCCACCCTCACCTCTCACTCCCATGTTCCGATGTTAATGCCTTTGTACCCAAGGGAAAGCCAAGGTCTGGGCAAGATAGATGAGTTGTCCAGAGTGTGGGCAGCGCCAGAGCCTTCTGGGGGTTTCTCCATGCACCTGCCTGTCCTGCCCCTGGAGAAGACCAACTGTGGTCGGCTCTGTGGGTGTGGGTGGGAGGTCTTGGATCTGCTAGGGCTCTGAATCCATCAAGAGGCTAAAAGTCTAAAAGAAAGCAACACCAAAGGACTGGGCAGGCAAGGATTGGAAGTGGAAGCGAGAGATCTCA
Source organism: Rhinopithecus bieti (assembly GCF_001698545.2). Lineage (NCBI taxonomy): Eukaryota > Metazoa > Chordata > Mammalia > Primates > Cercopithecidae > Rhinopithecus > Rhinopithecus bieti. The sequence goes on along the minus strand of NW_016803673.1, from coordinate 3,356,625 downwards.
AGAGGAAGTGGGAAGCTGGGGGATGGGAGGAGGAGTTGGGGTCCTGAAAAGAGCACAGAGAACAAGGAACTTGGACACTGGGGTGGCAGTTCTGGCTCTTGGTTAAGACTGAGTGATCCTGGGAAGCCCGGCCCTTGATGCACCTTCATCACACTAATTTTCTTTCCTTCCTTCCTTCCTTCCTTCCTTCCTTCCTTCCTTCCTGTCTTCTTCCTTCCTTCCTTCCCTTCCTTCCTTCCTTCCCTCTTCCTTCCTTCTCTTCCTTCCTTCCTTCCTTCCTTCCTTCCTTTCTTTCGAGGCCCCCAATGCACCCCTGCCAGGCCCTTGGGGAGTGGGCCAAGAATTGCTGAGGACAGGGACCTGGGACTGGGGAGAGGGGCCTGCCTCCTGCTGCGTGAACAGGGGCTCAGAGAAGTTGGGCATATTGCCAAGGCTCACCCCCAGCTCCTTTGGACCTGGAAGCCCTGATACCCCACGCGACCAACCAAGCCTCTTTCCCAAAGGCGGGAAGGTAGGGTGGACTCAGGCTCCCCTGGACGCTGAGTAAATTCCCAGCTAAAGGAGAGCTCAGGTGAGCGCCCAAAAATCTCTTCAGCAGGGGACAGGGTGAGATGCAAGACCCACACCGATAATGGGAAAATCAGCGGAGAAGGCACCTGCATGGAGCTGGAAATCCCCAAATCGGAATAAAACGATGTTATCGAGAGAGGGCTAAATCCTAGAGTAAATTTCAAACGAAATAAATCGCACAGCACATTTTAGGTGATAATAGACGGCGGTAACTCAATACTAATGATAGTGTACTGACAACCCGCTAATATTCTTGGGCTCCAAGAAGCTGGGCAAAACCGGCTGGAGCGACAGGAGGTCCGGCTTTGCTGTTCTTTCCCACCGGGAGAGGTTGGAGCCACCCTCACTCCCGGCCGCTCTCGATGGATCGCAGCTCCCCTCGCTCCAAAGCTTCGCTTTCGCTGGGTCCGGGATCCAAACCCCAACCCAAGAGCCAAAGGCCAGAAAAGGCCCTGGCGTTGCCAGCTGCTTGTCGCCTTGGGGAGGGGCGGCTTGGGACCCGCCCGGGGCGGAGGAGGACAGAGGAGGATGCGGACGCTCTGGGGACCAGGCGGTCCCGCGGATGCTCGGCCAGGGGCATCGCCATGGCTAACAGGCGGGTTGTGGGGCGGAGGGGGCTCGCCGTCGATCTAAGTGAGGATCTCGGTGCTCGGGGAAGATGAGATTCCTTAGAGGATGCGGGCGCAGGCCTGGGAAACAGGGGAGAAGTGGGTGATGGGGAGGGAAGTGGGGTCTCCAGAGACGCCCAGAGCAGGAGCAAGGCCAAGCTGGGGACTGGCCTGGAAGAGTCAGGGCAGCCCCGCTCTCCTCTTGATTTATGGCCCCCTCCCAGTCCACCAAACTGAAATGAGCGGCCGGCCCGGCCCACCGCGGGAGGTGCCCACTGCAGTGGCCGCCGCAGATCCAGAGCCTGGGCCCCCGCCCTCCCGCCTCCCCGACAGCTTGCAGCCGAGCCGGGCCACCGTCCCCCGGGAGCCGCCCGTCCTCACCCCCAGCCCGGCCGGCGGCGGGGCCGCTTCCAATCTGCCGGCGGGCACAGGGGGAGAGCGCGGGGAGCCGGGAGCCGGGCCACCGCCGACCTAGTCCGAGGGAGGAGAAAGTTTTTGCTCCACCCGACCACGCCAGGGTTTGGAGGGCATGCGGGTGCCTCACGATTCGCTGCGGTATCGGTCGCTGAGCCCGACAGAGGGGCCGGGGTAGTTTCCTGGGGGCTGGGGATGGTGGCAGGGGCGTGCGGGCCGGGCTGGAAAGGCCTGGCTTCCCGAGCCTGCGGGGGTAAAAGGACGCCTCTGACCCGCCCGGCCTCGATGAAGGCCTTTGGGTTCCTCTCTGAAAGCCCTTTCCACCGCAGACCCGGGTTGTGATCCCTGGGGCTGTGCAGAGAGGATCCAGGCCCGGGACACACTTCGGATCTGTCCGCGGTCCTGGGCCCCAACACTGGGGGCTGACCCTAGAAAGGCGCTGGACTGGAGCCCTTGACGGGGTGGGAAGGGCGAGGGGTCCCATTATTCACAATGAAAAGGCCACGTTTCCAGAGTTGCCTTGAAAATGAATCCCTGGACGAGCTCTGGCTCTGCGTGGCATAAGAAGCCGTTAGCAGGCGTCTACACTCGCACTCGGAAGCTCTTGCGCGGGTCCTGTTCAGAGGTACGACAGCGCCGGCCCCTCAGGAGGTGCCCATGGGAGAGGCCATCAGCGGGGGTGGGCGGGTTACTGCTTTCTTTGTCCCTTGCGCTGCCTTCCTTGAGCCACACGGATTTCTTGAGGTCTCTCCCTAACGCCCCAGACAAGATCTTCCAACCTCGCCCTGAAGTGAAGTCCTCCAATCTCGCCCTGAAGTGAAGCCATCGGTCTGGTCACTTCCCGGACAGACACCTGGCTTTCCCCACCCCTGCCAGGCCCACAGGTTCCCAAGAGGCCAGAGAGACAGGACTGCAAATTGTCCTACGAGGGAAACACCGAGAGCCCAACAGAAATGCCGCAAACAACATAACTTGAATTTTCTTCCTCACACTAGAGAAGGGGTTATCGACACACACACACACACACACACACACACACACACACCCCACACTTCTTTCTCCGCTGGGTTTAGTCCCTTTCTGCTGCTGGAGGAAGAAAAACGAGGGAAGAAAAAGGATCTACGACAGACCTGCGGACGAATAATTGGAATAATTGTGGGAAAGGGTCGGGGAACGCTAAAAAAGCCCAGCGCACATCCCAGCCCACCGCAGCAGCAGTCGGCTCGCCCCCCTCCCCGCCAGCCGTACCCCCCTTGGCTAATCACCCTCATTAGGAGCTTCGTCACCGGCCTAATGAAAGCAAACCGTGTGGAAATCGCCGGTAAACAGTTGGGTCTGTGCTGTAATTAATTCAGTGTCTCTTTTAATCAAACTGAAAGGGAATCGGGCAGCGGCTTGCGGAGCCGTGACATCACCCCCAAAATCGGCCAGAGCCAATCAGCGTCATCACTCCGGGGACACGTGGGCGAGTCTCCTTAAAAAAAAACACAACACAACGAAAAAAAGAGAAACAAACAAAAAAAACCCAGACCCAAAGTAAAAGTGACACAAGTTCATTTTTTAAAGGAAGGGGGGAGGAGAAGGCGCGCGCGGACCGGCAGAGAGCTGCCGCCGAGGAGCAGGGAGGCGCTGTCCACGGTGCTGACGGGCCCCCGGAGCGGCGAGGGCGCGGAGAGAGGACCTCCCTGGCCAGGTGGAGCGTCATGAGCCGCTGGCAGCCGCCTCCGCCGCTCTCCGCGGTGCTGATGCCTCCAGGTGCGCTCCGTTCTGCCGGCTGCTAGCGCGGCCCGGGCCCGCAGCTATCCGCGGTGCTGACCTCGCCACCCTCAGCCACCGCTTGCCTGGAAGAAGCGTGCGGTTTGGATTTTTAAAACGCCATTCTTTATTTAGATTCCAACATCCTCGCGTTTCTTCTGTGCCAAGGGGCCCTCGGGCCGTCCGTCTCCCCCTTTGCTCTCCCCAACTTGGCGCGCCCTCCCTCCCATTCCTCCCTGACACTCCCACCACCCCCCCTCGGCTCGGCGGCTCGGCGCGATGCTGCAGAAGACGCACTGAGTCCTTCTGGATCTAATGCGCAGAGGAGGTTGGCCCAGAGCTCCCGGGCTCCCCCAAGGCTGAACTCCGTCCAAGGTGCCCGCAGGCTCCCTGCCCGCCTTCCCCATGCCAGCCCGCAGCTAGGGGCAGGGGCAGCGGCGGCTGGGGTTGGGGGTGGGTGGGGAGCTTTTGGGGAGGACAGGTCGCAGCTTGGCTATGGAAGGCTCCAATGGCTTTGGGATCGACTCCATTCTCTCCCACCGCGCGGGCAGCCCCGCCCTTCCCAAGGGGGACCCCTTGCTTGGGGACTGCCGTTCGCCCCTGGAGCTGAGTCCACGCTCAGAGAGCAGCAGCGACTGCTCTTCGCCAGCCTCTCCAGGAAGGGACTGTCTGGAGACGGGCACCCCACGGCCTGGTGGGGCATCCGGCCCAGGTTTGGACTCCCACCTGCAGCCCGGGCAGCTCTCAGCCCCGGCCCAGTCGCGCACCGTCACCTCCTCCTTTCTGATCAGGGACATCCTTGCCGACTGCAAACCACTCGCGGCCTGCGCACCCTACTCTAGCAGCGGGCAGCCGGCAGCCCCTGAGCCTGGGGGCCGCCTTGCGGCCAAGGCCGGGGAGGACTTTAGAGACAAGCTGGACAAAAGTGGCAGCAACGCCTCATCGGACTCTGAGTATAAAGGTAAGAAAGCAGGAGGTGAAAACTTGGGGGTATGCTATGTATCTAAAAACTGGCATTTAAAACGAGTACACATGGCAGGACAGGCACTCACTCACCTGGGGGAACATTTCAGCCAGTCCTGTGGTTATGCCTTTGAGTAACAAAGAGTCTGGTGGAGAGAGTTGGGGGCAGGGGAGGGATACTGTGTGCCCGAGGGGAGATTTCCCCAAAATGCACTAAGCAAACTTTCTAAACTTCGACTGGGACCCTTGCCCTTCCAGCAGTGCTGGTGGACAGGAGCAGGTTCCAATCAGGCCAGTGGCTCTCTAGGAAGAAACCTTGCAGAAGCAATGGAAGACTCAAAGGGTTCTGCTTTATAAGAGTGAAAATATAGCAGAAAAATTTCAGCGGGAGCCCTGAGAACAGTCAGAATTTTCTGCCTTTTAATCTACATTTCCAGACAGGAAGAGAAAATGGGTTTTTCCTCCCAACGGGCCCAGTGTGATCCGGGTCCTGTGAGTCATGAAAAGAGGCACTCACTTCAAAGCAGAAACCTCAGCCAGGCAGCTTCCTGGGAGCAGGTCAGGGGGCTGGTGGAGAGGGCAGTACCCTGCACCCCCCACCAAGGGCTCTCATTGAATTTGATTTTAAGTGCCTTGAGCAACCAACTCCAGGTTTTATGCAAGTTCCAGGGATTCCTGAGTAACCAGCCTTGTCTCCCGCTACCCTGGGGTTGTTGCCCCTCCACTTTTCTTTTTACCTCAACGAATCTTTGCTGTCGTTTGCTCCATTTTCATCCCATCTTAACCAAGGAGATGAGATCAGGGTTCAAAGGAAAGGGAGAAGGAAGGAGGGAAGGAAGGAAGGAAGGAAGGAAGGAAGGAAGGAAGGAAGGAAGGAAGGAAGCAGAGAAAGGCAAGAAGAAAAAAAAAGAATTCCCTAATTTTGTTTCTGACCCCAGCCACTACCTCCACTTTAGCTGTTTCTCAAAACCAGAGGCAGAAAGTTCTTTCTAAGGAAGAAGTCAAGGGGCAGAAGGTGAAGAGGAGTATGAGGGCTTCATGGGAGACAGCCCCACATCCCCATCTAGCAGAACACTCGGAGCGGGCAGAGGCTGTTCAGAGCTCTTTCAAGCATATA
>NW_016803673.1:3337147-3351105 GCF_001698545.2 Rhinopithecus bieti | reverse complement strand
GGAGGGAAGGAAGGAAGGAAGGAAGGAAGGAAGGAAGGAAGGAAGGAAGGAAGGAAGGAAAGAAGGAAGGAAGGAGAGAAAGGCAAGAAGAAAAAAAAAGAATTCCCTAATTTTGTTTCTGACCCCCAGCCACTACCTCCACTTTAGCTGTTTCTCAAAACCAGAGGCAGAAAGTTCTTTCTAAGGAAGAAGTCAAGGGGCAGAAGGTGAAGAGGAGTATGAGGGCTTCATGGGAGACAGCCCCACATCCCCATCTAGCAGAACACTCGGAGCGGGCAGAGGCTGTTCAGAGCTCTTTCAAGCATATAATTGATTTCCAGAAATCTTTTCAAGAGACAAAATTTCCCTGTAAGGGCAACTTCTTTATTGTCTTGCCCCCTTCCCCAACCCCACCCCCTTCCTGGTGCCGTACCTCCTGATCCCTATTTGGACCAAGTCTTCACAAAATTTTAGGAAAGCTCCTTTAACACTCTCCTCCCAACCAAGAATTCGTTTGTGGATATGTCCTAACTCCAAACCGAAATTCATTGGTCCGACTGCACATCCCATTTTCTTGATTTCCCCCACACAAATGGCCGAGACTCCTTCAGCCAGGCTGTGCCCACCATGCCTGGAAAGTAGGCAGGTTGAACAGAGTGGCCAGGAGGAGATCTAGAGGTATGCGGGTGCCCGCAGGCCGGCACCTGCCCAGTGGTCCTTGCTCCTCCCCCGTGGAGGCCTGCTTAGAAAGGCAAAGAAAACTTGCCCTGGAGAGAGACTGGCATGGGGAAGGGGAGGAGAAAGAGGGGAAGTCAATGTAAATATATATTCATAACATCACGGTTATTATTTACCATTTGCAACAAGAACGGCCCCGCTTTAGTTAGAGCAAAGGGCACGAATCTTCCACCGCCCATGCTAATGGCTGGAACTGGCAATGGTAACACAGTTTGGTCCTTGCCTCCTTTTATTTCTTTGCCCTCAGGAAGGATTTTGAGGACAGGTTTCGTTTAAGATAATTAGAATATCAATTTTCTTCTCCTGTCTCTGAGGATATCTGATCGGCAGGTGACGAGGGCTAGCTGTCTACATATCGCTTAAATAGGTTTGGAGCGAAGGGGTTAGAAGGTCTTGCCCAACCCCCACCCCAGGTGTTGCTGCCTTTGCCCCTAGTGAAAAAAGGAGCAGGGCCAGGCAGTGAGGCCTTGTCTGGAGCGTTTCTCAAATGTGGAGGGGACTTTTTCAGAGCTCAGAAATAGACACCCTGAGGCAGTCCGTGGAGCATTTAAGCTGATCTACTCTCCAGCCGCCTTCCAAGCTGAGTCATTTCCTTCAAGGAGGGCATGGGGGAAGGTCAGCCTCATCCCAAGTTTCTGCTATCAAAGGCTCCTCAAACAACATTTCTTTGATAATATTTAAAGAAGCCAAAACTCAGCTTTGAAGTAAGGCGGTTGGCGACACTAGCGGCTGGATCCAAGGTCCATGGAGAACCCAAACCAGAGTTTTGTTCCCAGCAGGCAGGGTCGGTGGATGGGCCTGGAACTGGGTGACACTGAGATGTAACCTCTAGAACCAGAGTCTGGGAAGCCAGTACCCCCTGGGCTGAACCTATCCAGGAGGAGGCCAAGGCAGAGCAGGCACAGAACGTGCATTCAAAGCCCACGCTGGAGGGGAAACAGAAGAAAAGCCCCATTAGGTGACCCATTCTTCCTGACACCACAAACTCAACACCTCCCGACCTCCAGCGCAGACCTCGTCCCTGAGAAGTGGGGGATTTTCATTAAGTAGCCAGGCAATTAGGTCAAAAAGTAAGAGTTCTACGATATTAAGTTTGAGATTTGGATGATCGTTTCCTCAAACTTATTTAAACTATCTGTCTGCACAGAGAGAACTCAAGTCCCCCCAACCCAACACATCCCCTTCTCCTGATGGTGGCCATGCCCAAATATGGGGAGCCCCCACGGCAGGGAGAGCCTGGTGCCAGCCTGGAGGAGGCAGGTGGAAAGCCTTAGCTGGCCGGCCGCTGTTTCTCCTCTGAGCTCTCCTGGCTCACCAGGCTGGATGCCAGGCCCTCCTTGCAGCGAAGCGCTGCCTTTTCAGTTGAAAAGTCTCTATCCCTAGTGGCTCAATTAACCAGATTATTGTTTCCTACAGAGAGAAATCACCTTGCATTCAGCTGAACCCTCTCACTGCAAACGCCAGGCACAATGAAACTCCACCATAAAAGAAAACAGAGAAAAAAGGGAGTAGGTTGGGGGAAAGCCCCAGTCTGAGCTGCCAGTTTTGGGGAAATGGTCTAGTTGGTTATATAATTGCTTTAGAGGGAGAAGGAGAGTGAGCATTTAGCTTGTTCGATAAAGTGTTTTCTGTGCAGTCAAAGCCGAACGAAAGTGTTTGGGATAAAGAAATCACCAGTGCCAGGTCTATCCTTCGACCTCAGGAGCTGTGTCCCCGGTGCAATTCTGTCCCGACTGTGGGGTGTAAACACACGATGCCACGCAGGTGTAGCAGGAGCCATCGTTAGTGAGCAATGTAATGACAACGAAACGCAGACCTGGGCAATGTGCGCTGCGCCTAAGGGGCAAACGAGTGGCAGAGTCGCTTATTTCTCCAAGTGCTCGGCGCTCGCAGACCCGGCGCCTTCCGCCCAGCGCCCTGTGTCGGGAGAAATCATCAGTATGAATTCGTATCCATATGGGGCAGCGCCAGGCAAGACACAATGATCTGTCCTTCAGGACAAAGAGTGGCTCCGGGGAGAGCAGGTTTTTGTCCCTCCACGCAGGTTTCTCTCCCCAGACCCCAGCCTTCAGCTTCCTCCCTTCCTGTCACGGACGCAGCCGGGGAAATTGGAGCCCAGACGCGGAGCTCACTCCGCCAGAAACCCTGGGTCCCCTCCCCTACTCTGGCAGGCTGGTTCCGGTTCCATTGTCGCGGCTCCGTTTATCCCTCCAGGGAGCGCGGGCGGAGCGCCGAGCGCGGCGCAGGGACTGCAGATCTCCCCAGCTTCGGGTTCTTTCTACTCGGAGCTGCCCGGGGGGTCTCGGCCTCGGGCGCTCCCGCCGCCGTCCTGTTCCCCTCAAGGTTCATGTCCTGTTCCCGGGGCCCCAGAGGTCCCGGCTCCGAGCGGCCCCCGCGAGCTTGGGTGTCGGGGAACCACCGCTGTCGGAAGCCGCGGTTACACAAACGCCACAGGCAGGAGCGGGAGGGCACTGGCGGCGGCTGCGAGGCAGGGCCCTGACATGCCGCTGTGTCCGCAGTGAAGGAGGAGGGCGACCGCGAGATCTCCAGCTCCAGGGACAGTCCCCCGGTGCGCCTGAAAAAGCCACGCAAGGCGCGCACGGCCTTCACCGACCATCAGCTGGCGCAGCTGGAGCGCAGCTTCGAGCGGCAGAAGTACCTGAGCGTGCAGGACCGCATGGAACTCGCCGCCTCGCTCAACCTCACCGACACGCAGGTCAAGACCTGGTACCAGAACCGCAGGTGAGGCCCGACTGCGGGGGCAGAGGCAGAAAGGGAACTTCCCCTTTCCTCACAGCTCCTGGAGGGGACCAGGAGTCTACAGGTTGGTGCTAAGGGAGGGCTCCTGAGCCTCCCCCATCCTGTAAAAGTGGGAAACTGAGGCCCTAAGGGAGAAGGCCTTGCCCAAAGTCCCCACAGTGAGGGACAGAGATGAGATTAGACTTGGTCTCTAGTGTCCAGTCAGCCCTCCCCCGGATGGATGGACAGACACATAGGCCACTGAAGATCCAAGCCCTGCCCTAGCTCAGCCAGAGTTGGTGGGGGTCTTCCTGGAGCCGCCACCTGAATCAGCCAGGGTCTTGGAAGCCCCAGGCCCTTGGAGGGGTGACAGTCTTGATGCCCAGGAAGCCTGTGAAGAGGACAGCCAGGCAGTGGCCCTTGGGGGTGTTGAAGCCTAGCCCAGACCAGGCAGCTGCCTTAGGGGCCTCTAAGTTTCCGTGAGGCTCTTCAGGTCTCCCCAGACTTTCTGGTCCCAAAACATGAGTGGGGAACCGGCCAAGCCCTTGCTCCTTGGGGACAAGGTGACTGGGAAGTTGGTGTTGGGGCACTAGACTTGAACCTGTTTCCTAATTTCCCTCCCGAACACACTCACCAGACTTAGGTGCACATGTACAAAACACACATGCATCCACACACTCAACCCAAACAGCGACACACTGACGCACACATCAATACATCTTGCAGTCACACACGCACTCACACTCAGCCCCACAGTCACTCGCACACTCTTAGCAGAGGCAGGAATGGTGCTTTTCATAAACAAGCCTCAGAACACATCACTCCATTAATAATAAATACTGATTACTGCTCCGGGCATCAATAATTAAGGCCTGTTACAGTAATTACACAATTATGATGATGATTAATAATTCAGGGAGAGAAACAGGGCTGGTGTGGCTGAGCCCACCTTAGTGGACCCTGGCTGGTCCGCCTAGCCTCACCTGGCAGGTGAGCCTGGGCTCCAGGCCTGCCTTCTCCAAACCCCAGGCATTTGGCTGGCCAAGGCCTCTGGACTTTGGGGCCAGACAGTGCGCAGGGCTCACACTGCAAGCCCTGGAGGGTGGCAGGTGCAGTCTGCTCCGGCCGGCAGGGCGTGCAAGCCGGGAGTGCGTCCTCTCCGGTTGCCATTTCAGGCCCACTCGCTTCTGCTAGCTTGCAGCCTGGCCAGCCTGCAGAGGAATCAACCGCATTCCCTTCCCTGACCAGAGCACCCCCCATCCCCGCAGCCCTCTCCAGGGTGATCCCACCTTCATAAAGAGGCACCTGCAGGGAGGAACCCTCCCACCCAAGGGTTCGTTCTGCGATCTCCTGGGCAGGGTAAGGCGCAGTTAAGAGCCGGGCTTTGGGGTCAGACAGCAGGGATTAAAACCCGGGCTCAAAACCCGGGCTCCTTTTTGAAAATTGGCCCAGACCTCAGTTTTCCTCTCTGTAAAACGGGGTAAGAGCCACGGAAGGCCGGTGGAAGATAAAAGGTGAGGATGCATGTAAGGCGTGCGATGGTGCCTGGCACTCGGTTATTTATTAACAAATGAGTATGATCCCTCTTGGACTCCCTTGGCCTCTCTGGGCCAAGCAGTGGGGAGGGGCTGGGGTCCCTGGATGCCCTAGCCCTGATCCCGCCATACGCGTTTATTTCGGCCCCCAGGACTAAATGGAAGCGACAGACAGCCGTCGGGTTGGAGCTGCTGGCGGAGGCAGGCAATTACTCAGCGCTCCAGCGGATGTTCCCGTCGCCTTATTTCTACCCGCAGAGTCTGGTTTCCAACCTGGACCCCGGCGCGGCGCTCTACCTGTACCGCGGCCCCAGCGCGCCGCCGCCCGCTCTCCAGAGACCTCTGGTGCCCCGCATCCTCATCCACGGACTCCAGGGCGCCAGCGAGCCGCCCCCGCCGCTGCCTCCGCTGGCCGGCGTCCTCCCGCGCGCCGCGCAGCCTCGGTGAGGCGCCCGCCCGCTCCGGGGCCTCTTCCCGGGGGCTCGATGTGGCCCCTTCCTCCCGCCTTTCTGAGGGCGCGGGTTTGACGCCCCTTCCTGGGAGGGGGCCCTGCCCGGCCCTCCCTGGCGCCCCAGCCCAGTGTCCCCTGAAGGGCCAAATGCCAAGTCCACTGAGGCCCGGACCCCGGACTGCGTCTCCCCAGCCCCCGTCGGCGTCCTCTCTCGCGGCCGCTCTGTCCGGGAGCCACCCCCACCCGCCGGGTGTACATACGCGTCTCTGCCCCTCCCCGCCCCCAGCCTCTGCCGGCTCCCCTAGGCACCCCTTTCTCCCCAGGAGCGGGTGCGGCTGATTCCCAGGCTTCGCTCTCTCCCACGACCCTTCCACGCTTCAGGTGGAGAACAGCCCCTCTCCCCGTGCCTCTGCCAGGGAGAGAAGGGGAGTGCGGAGCTCCGTCTCCCTACCCCTCGAGCGCCTGGGCCAGCGGCTGAGCTGTACATACCGTGTGCAAAGTGTATATGAAGTTATTTATTCGTGAACCATGAGCCCGTGACCGTGTCCGTGGATTAGTGAGTCTGTGGCCTGTGCCCTCCCCACTCCCAGGCGGGGCAGGAAGGGGCTGAGGGGGCTTGCCCACCCACCCCGACCCCAGTCCCCAGCCTCAGCCCCGGTCCGGGGGCAGCCAGGCCTCTCGGGTTCTCTTTTTTTAAATGTCGAAATAAACTTCTTACAAATGACCAGGCGCCTGTCCGCACTCCCGTCGCTTGGTTCACACTCAACCCCTCTCCCATCCCTCTTACGGGGACTCGGTTTCCTTCCATCCTCAATAACTTAATATTTTTGTCCCCCTTTTCTTCCCCGGTGCTATGGACGCGCGCGGGGGGCCGATGGGACGCGCTGGGACTGGGGTCTCCCCTCCCTAGCCTCAGTCTTCCCATCTCTACAGCGAGGCCAGCCCGTTCCTCCCCTCCTCCCGCTCTGTCTCCATCTGGTTCCTCGCGGCTCCCAGACGGTCCCGAGGGCCGGGGCGGGGGTCCGTGCCGGAATAGGCGGGGGTCAACGCGGGGCCTCGGTCGGCTGCGGGCCGGACTGCGGGGCCCGCGCCGAGACGACTCATCTGGCCGCGACAAGGGCCCCGGCAGCTGGTGACCGGCCCGCCGGGCGCGCGCCGACAGATGGGCTCCGAGGCTGCTCCCCCCATGACTCCCACCCTCCGCCCCACGTCCGGCCGCGCTCGGGCTCCCGACGCTCGCGGGCGCCAAGGCGGCTCCGGCCTCCGGGCCTCCCGCACCAGGCAGGACTCCGCGCGCCTTCGCTGCGAACCAGACGCCACATCGGGTAAAGCCCCACTCCCACATCTTCTCACCTCCCCTTTACCCCGGGAGGAGGTTGGAAATGAGACCCGAAGGGGAGCCAAATCTCAGCGTCTGCCTCATCTCTTCTGGCTGCCCCAGACCGCAGCTCTAGCATCTCAGGGGACAGGGGTTTAAGTCCCGAGTCAGACTCGAGGCTTCCAGTTCACGTTCAAAGGGCCACGGTCACCTGAGACTGTTCCCTCTCTGGGGAGGTGGGCGCAGGTGCTTCCCTCCCACACACCACCTGCAGCTCGCTAACCCTCAGCGAGGGGAAGTTCTGGGGGCCGGCAAGCCTTGGCCCCTCTAGTTTGGGGGCAGGGTTTCTCTGAAGACGGGGGCCGTGTTCAGACTATAACCCCTCTCGAAAACCAGACCCACAGCCAGGTCCGCTACTGTTTCCTCCCTGCCCCCCAACACTCGCACACAGCAGCTTTCTTTCCTGGGATGGCAAGGGTATTATTCTGATTTTGCAAAATGCACAGCAGCTAATTAAGTCAAGGAGCCCCTCGGCTTTCGAGTTCTTTTGCATGTGAATGGGGGTTGGTAAATCCCCAGCTCTGGCTCTGGTGGGGGGCGAGGGGAGACTGTCCCCAACTCAGGGTTAATGAAGTGGGAAAGGAGTCTCTCATAGCCTCCTGCAAACAAAACCCCCCATGCAACAAACCCTGCCCAAATCCTACATGGATTGACTTAAACCCAGGGGATAAGTGCTTTAAATTAATCTCATTGAATAAGAATGAGACCAAACAAAACTCTTTAAAATCATATTAAAAATCTATCAAAGGACAACTTGCACTGGTGTGCTTTTCATTTTGTGAAAGTGAAGGAGATAGACGGTAGCAACCACCCTCACATTTACACAGTGGCAGCGCAAACCACAGACACATTCTCAACTATGTAATTGTCCTTGTACCTCAGAGGCGATTTCATATCTTACATTAATGAAGAACAAGGCTTCCCTACAAGTTTATAATTAGAATATTTTAAATTGTCCTGCACATCCCATCTGTAATAATAACTTCACAACCTTTGCAGTTGAGGTGGGCTCCTGCCTTCCACTCACTTAGAAAGCTAAATTGGTTTCTGTTCCCAACCCTGAGGTTGGGCGAGCTCTCATGTAAGAAAAGAGAATAAAATGTGGGACCCCAACAGGCCTGACAATAGGAGAGGGCTGAGAAGGCATATTCCCCGCTGCGGCACTGACCCATTCCCCTCATAAACGTCGACTCCACAGGGAGGGGGCAACAAAGTTGAAAAGTTTAGAGCTCCCTGCTGGCCCTCGCTCGCAAGGGAAATAGAGGACTGGGGCAAGTTGAGAACCTGAGCTGATTTTCAGGGTGCCCACTGCCCGACACCGACAGGCCTGGCTCTGGATTCTTCCTACTGTGGAGAGGATTAAGAGATAATGTCTAATGGTCGGGGGGAGGTTTAACAAGACCAGTTAAGAGCCCTTTTCAAGCAGGGCAACTTCTCCAGTGGAAAAGCCTTCAACTTGTGTCTCTACGAAGCAATGCTCGGATTTTAATGGCTTCCACTCACTGTGGCCTGAAGGGTTAAGCGGTGAGGCCCCTGGCAGTTTGGGAAGATACCTGCTCCGAAAGGTCTGATTTACTTCCCTCTTCCCTCAAGTTCTCCTCCCTTCACTCCAGGGGGAAAAGAAAAAAAATCAAAGTAACCCACTGGGCTTTAAAAAAAAAAAAAAAAAAAAAAAGTCCTTTACTGAGATTTGGTTGGCTCGTTGCTTCTCTAGAGTGGAAGGGGCTGTCTGCACATCAGCGCTGACTTCATCTCTCAGCAAGGGCCCTCTGCCCTTCAGTGCGTGAGAATGAGGCCCGTCAACTGCTAAGGCTGTGGCAAACAGGAGGATGTTCTGGATTCCAAAAAAACATTCTACAAGCCCACTTGGGGGAAATGCTTTTAGGCTGCAACATTCTATTAAATGTCCAAATTCTGTGTGACTCTAAATATGGGAAACAGGCTTGCGATATAGAGACGTGGGTAAGTTTGGGAAATTTTAAAAAGAAGCATGGTTAAACATACACACAAAAATTAGAGTATGTACAGTGGAATTAGGCTCAAGCTTTGCCTAATTGATGCCTGAAATGTATAATCTGTCAAGAGCCATAATAAAAGAGAAAGAGATTTATTTTGTTATTTAAATTTAAACAATATTCACCTTAAATCTGCTAAATCCATGTTTCTTTATTAATTGGGGTAATATATTGATTCTACTTAGACCCACATAGCATCTATGGCAAGAAACCCTCACCGTAAGAGTTAGCAGATGAAGTGTGTAAGTTTTGATCTTGGAATGACCATCACTCATACGTTGCACGATTCTAGCACTTCTTTCCCCCCAAGGCATGCAGAGCTCTGCCAGTTCGCCCTTTAGTGGAATGAGTACTAGGGGGAGAAAAAGTAAGGTTTCTCTTTGATCATCCCCAATCACTGGCATTAATCCTGTTTTTCACACAGCTGGGTTTTGTCTATAAAGTTTGAACCCTCCTTTTCTCATCCAAATCATGTGAACCATTACACGTCGAAATAAAAGAAAGGTGGCAGATTTGCCCAAAGTCAGGATGACATGTGCTGCGGGGTTATTGTTTTTTAATTGTTATTGTTAGAAACTTCACCAAGTCCCTGTTAATTTGTATGTGACAGTCAACTCTGAGAAGGTCCTATTTTTCCACCTGCAGAGGATCCAGTCTCACTAGGCTCCTCCTCGCCCTCACACTGGAGTCCCTGCCGGTGTGGGTGCCCACTGACATTCACCTGTGTCTAGAACGGAGGCAAGGATGCTGACCCCCGTGGTCCCTGCAGGAAGGCCCACTTTGCCAACTCTCACCACCCTCTCGTGGCCACCTAGGCCTTTCATGGATCTAGGGGTATCTGCTGAAGTGGTGCCTCAACACTGGTCCTGGGGAGACCACGGAGGGTGGCACAGTCACCACAGTGGAGAAGGAAAGTGAGAAAACAAGAGACAGTGGAGAGGACAGGAGTGGTGCCCAGTGGTGTGGAGGCCTCCAACCCTTTCTCTTCTGGACCCCTCTGCAAGTGCCCAAATCTTACATTTATTGGGAAATCAGTACGCTCCAGGGGGCCTCTTTCAAACCTCCCAGAAAACACAATGCAGGGGCGGGGGGGTGGTAGCTGTGGCCCGGGTCACAATACAAAGACCCCCAGACCTTTCTTGAAGACAAGACGGGATTTGATAGGGAAAAAAAGCTTGGGATACTGGGGCCTTTTGACTTCAAAGGCAAATAATAAAAAGCCAACAGTAAATCAATTAGCCTGAGAGAATGAGTTTTCCATGGACATGAAAGAAGGAACAATGCATGTAAATGCAATCTCGTGTTTCCAGAAGAAAATAAGAGGGATCACGAGCCTGAAAACACATTTGTATTTTTTGACCCAGACCAAAACTTTTGGTCCTTTTAACAGTACATTCCTACATAAAGAAAATAACTAGTGATACATGTATTTGCTTCTCTTTTTGTACAAATTCAATTCCAGTTTTTAACACCCTAATTCACAAAATTCATGCCAATGTATGCACTGATAGGTAGGCTGAAGTCAAGCTGTGAAACTTCAGAACACAGGTAAGGGCAGCAGTCAACCCCGTTCCAGACTGACACGCAAGACATTCTTACACCACGTCCCAGAGTGCCAGCTCAACCCCGGCATGTCAGCGCCTAGGTGAAGGGAGTGCTGGGTACTGATGGGATCAATGCAAGACACAGACCCCTTCCATCGGGAGCTGGCTAGTCTCTATGGTGCCCACACCACTGATTTCCATCAGGCTCCAGGGCCTCCCGTGGAGGAAAAGGGCTGTGGCCCCTCTGATTCTTGGGGACATGGTATTCAGGGAAAGGCAGCAGTTGTTTTTCACAAGGCTCCTCTGACAACAACAGGACATCAATCCACTGCCACCCAGGACTTCCAGGATCCACTCGAAGACCCAGAGAAATTTTAAACTTTCTGGGAAGTCTGGCTGTCCTGCTGTAAACCTTTCTGGGTTTTTCTCCATTTTAATGTTTTCCCATGGCCAAAGCAGGGTGTCGGCTGCAGACTGGGCCACAGGGGCTGGCTACCAGGCTCCCCGGGTGCATTTTGCTTTTTGACCTTGGCGATGCCGGGCTCTATGCCGCTTGAGTATTCCGAACGTAGGATTTCGGTGAGGCTGTGTTTACTCTGGGTCTTCTTATGAAGGTCAGGCCTGAAGAACAGTAACAGCAGAGAGCGAAAGAAACTTTATTATTATTATTTTTCTTTCCCATTTGGAAAGAGGCTGATAGCAGCTGGTTCTGAGACTGTGAAGCTGACATTTTTGTATTAACAGAAGTACAATTCCTTCAATGGCACTTGTTTTGATATTCTATGCACCAGAAGATTAGATACGGCGCTGACAGATTTTCCTAACGGTGGCAAAATACCATGGCATTTTTAAAAGTGAGGCTTTGTTCTGTGTTGTTTTCATGGGGAAAAAAAGAACTAGACACCCTCATGCTCTGATGGCAAATGAGGTGTATGATACAGCGGTTTGCCAAAGGATGGGGAAAAACCCACCGTCACACTCAACAACATGAAGCAGTGAAAGCTTGCGGCAGCTTCCCGGTAACCCCCAAGCAGCTTAAAGCAACTGGCCTCCTCATGGGCTCCTGAGGGCTTCAGGACTCAGCCCTGCGGGAGCAGAGTCCAGCAAAGTCTATGCAGCCCTCCCGGGTCCCAGAGTGATGGCTGGGATGAGAGCCAGATATGAATGGAATCATAGGAATGGAAGAAACTATTAAACATATTTCTGACCCTACAAAGCCCAAACCCAGGGCACAGCCTGGTCAACGTCTGCATTGAGGATGAGACCAGCAGCTCTCTCCAGCCCACACAGACCCGGGTGTTAGAGGGAGGCTTCTCCCTGCCCTAAGCCACTCAGAAAACACCAAGGGTAGAAAATCAATTTCAGATGTTGAAAAGATGGCAATTTTACCATTTAATCAGAAGATCAGAGGAGGAAATTTATAGATGTTCAATCATACATCAGAAGAATGATCATGAAAATTGAAGAGTAAAATAACGTTTCTTAAGACAAGATTTTAACCAAAGCAACAATAAAACAATTACCAATGGGGCCTTGTTGGCAATCCCTTCAATACCAAAATGGCAGTGTCTTAGGACACTACAGTGTCATGGAGTTCTCACAAAGACATACATTACATTCTGCTACTACATTTACAGCATTTTCTTTGCTGCAATCAGAGAATAAACTGAACTGAAATTGTGGTCAAAATAAATGTAACAGAATGCCTTAAAACCCAAGAATTAGAAATAAGACTAATACTATGTTATTAACCTGACTGTGAAAGCTTGTAGAACCCATTATAACCGAGCTGAAGCAATAATACCTGGTTATAACCACCCTCCAGAGGACAGGGTGACAGTCATACAATGGTGTTTTCTATTGCAACATACAGGAAGACATATTCAAGCCAACCTCTGCGGGAAAAGAAGATCTGAAACAAGGGGACAATGAGGAGATAACATGTAAGGGCCAGGAGTTTATAGGGTGAGCACATTAGGGCAGGATGTAGTGAGAAGATCAGAAGTATACAGGGAAGACATCCTGGGGTCTGTGGGAAATGATTCATGTATGTACACGATCTCCTACAATCCTCGCTCAACAAGGTGGGTATGGTTATTATCCTCATTTACAGACAAGGACACAAAGACCCAAGGAGGGTAACTTGCCCCAGGACCACATGGCTGGTAAGTGAAGAAGCCGAGGCAAACTCAGGGCAGAGAACGATTTGCAGGGTTAGGCAGGGCAGGAGGACTCAGCTGGACCAAGGGTGGAAAATGGCTGAGATGTGACAGGAGGGGTCCTCTGTGGTCTCCTGAAGACTACTTCAGCAGGACAGTGGGGCAGAAGCTAGGCGACTGAGTAGGGAGTGGTGAAGGGAGACAGCGGAGCCATGGGGCGGAGGAGGGAGAAGCCGGGATTGGAACTTGACTGTCACTCATCAGCTGAGGACACAGAATGAACAACTCAGGCTCTGTGCCTCAGTTTCCTCACTGAGAATGGCGCTCGTAGGTGTGAGGATTAGAAAAAATTAAGACATATAAGGGGGTAGCTGGTAGTTGGCATGTGGATCACAGTCACAGTGAAACATTAGGAAACAGGTCTGGAGATGCCACGCACCTCCCCCAGAGCCACCCAGGAGCCAGGACTGGTGCTACAGCCCCTGACAGCTGATCCAGGGCTCTTCCGACAGCATCCACCACTTCCCAAAGAGCAGCAAGCCTCATCATGGGTCACCCACCCGTGCGGACCGAGTGCACCGGCGTCCCTGGAGGAGGTCCGAGCCTCAGCGGGGGGCTGACCTGCGGTTGGGAAGTGGCGGGAGACAGGGCCTGCGGTTGGGCGCACTCAAACGTGTTCCAAACGGAGGGCTGCCAGTTCTTGTGCCTGTAGTTTATTTTTAGTCAGCTTATGTGACAGAGTGAAAAGGGTCTGACAGGAAGGAATGCTTTTTCTTCCCTCTTGTTTGAAGCCAGGTTCACAATGTGTATAATTTTAAATGTAACAACCTAAGTTTCAAAATATGCAAAATTTCAGTCAAAATATTCTCCGCAGCATAAACCCCAGCACTTCAACGATGGCTCCTGTTCCCGCTAAGGCAAAATAAAGAACCAGCATCTTATTGGGGTGACTGATACACTAACTGCCGACAGAGGCGGTGCGGGCTGCAGGAGCATCTTCCAGGCACCAGCGCTCAGGCAGCGCGCCCATGCTCCCAGGCTGCCATCCACCCAAAAGAGCAAAAGCCTGTAGCCATGAATGCAGCCTACACAACAGGCAGACACCCACACACCACCGGGGCCACTTCCACAGCTCCTCAAGACCTGTCCCTTGGCCGGGCGCGGTGGCTCACGCCTGTAATCCCAGCACTTTGGGAGGCCGAGACAGGCGGATCACGAGGTCAGGAGGTCGAGACCATCCTGGCTAACACAGTGAAACCCCGTCTCTACAAAAAATACAAAAAACTAGCCGGGCGAGGTGGCGGGCCGCCTGTAGTCCCAGCTACTCGGGAGGCTGAGGCAGGAGAATGGCATAAACCCGGGAGGCGGAGCTTGCAGTGAGCTGAGATCCGGCCACTGCACGCCAGCCTGGGCGACAGAG
>NW_016803673.1:3321584-3336945 GCF_001698545.2 Rhinopithecus bieti | reverse complement strand
AAAAAAAAAAAAAAAAAAAAAAAAAAAAAAAAGACCTGTCCCTTCACAGACAAACACCATGAGTCTGGGGTGGAGGGAGGCAACCACTAGGGTGTACACTGTGCCACTGAGTAGGAACAGGAGAGCCCATGTGGTGGAAGAGGATGTATGTCTTGGAGATGGGGCCTATGCACCTTCAGTTATCACCACCACCTCTCCTGGCTATTTCATCACGTTAGCCAATGTCCTTTCAACCTGGGATGCAAAGCCAGCAGTCCACACACTCAGAGGTTCCGGTGGTCAGCAAGCAGGCAGAGGGTGGCATTTTCTAGCCCAGACCTCTTCCTTAAGTGGGAGAAGCTCAGGCCAACCCTGCAGGGGTTTCACCTGCTGTCACAACAGCCACCTCAACAAAACCCATTCGTCCCTTGGCCAGCTCCCTGTCTCCTTGTCCTTTGTTCCAAGGCCCAGTGCTGAAAAGGCGAAGTACAGATGGGAAGATGAACTACTCTAAACCCAAACATGCGATGGGCGCTCAATTTCTCCCTCTGCCAAGCTGCAATGCTCCCAGGAACCTGCCAACTTTCTCGCCCTCCTTCCCCTCCAAATACCCGCACCCCTCTCCAATGGCCTTCCTGAGCATCCACCATAGTAATCCTGTAGTTACCAAGCAACAGATCAGTTTATCTAACCACAGGGAACTCCCTTGTAGTGAAGGCTGAATAAACCCCTCCCCAGTTACCAGGCTGGATTACTCAGCATGACAGGCAGATGCCACTTGCACCACCAATAAGGTGAAATCACAGCCTAATTAGAAAATCAATATACCCTGTTACAATGACCACTGGAGAAGAGAGATCGCAGGGCCTTCTCCCAACTTCATCATTAAATTCTCAGAATGATCTTCCTAGCTAAAAAGCCATTCTAATTCAGGCTTTTGTTAATGGCATTCTGTTATAGGACAGAAGTTTAAATTTTATTTACGTACTGTTAAGTATCAATAGTTTCAAGTTTTATGGCTTTAGGGTCATGTTTTGAAAAGTCTTCATCCCAGGATTTCAAAAATATTAAAGTATTTTTTCATCTAGCTTGCTACTGCTTTAATTCCATCTAAGTTTTATTTTGAGTAATAGAGAAATGAACTGTTTCTTCCTAAGAGTTATCCAGTTATCCACGACGGTCACTGAACAATACATCTTTTCCCCAAGGTTTTGAAAGGCTCCTCTAGAGCGCTTCCTGCAGGCTCTGTTTGAAAGTAGTGATGACCACAATGGCGTCCTGAATAGGCTCTACAAATAGACGAAAACATTTAATCGAATACCAATTACATGGGCTGTTAATGGATTTAAATATAAAACAGGTCAAATCAAAGTCATTCAAATGACTACACGACATAGGCATTAACATTTAACTCACTTTTCCAACCACCACCTGAAACAAGTACTACGAGTATCCCCACTTCCTGGTAAGGAAACTGAGGCACAGAGAGATTAGGTCATTTGTCCAGGGCCACAAACCGGTAATGCAAGAATGTGAACTCAGGAAATCTGACCTCACAGAGTTTAACCATAGCAGTCTGCCACCATGCTACAGTTTTCAAAACAAGGGGCAAGTTCCTGGCGTAAAATGTTTTTAATATACATAAATCCGTATGTCTGTATGTATACGTGTAAAGTCTGAAGGATAAAGGAAATGTATCAGGGTGAACCTGAATGTGGGCTTGTGGGTAATTGTTGAGCTTTTCCCTATGTCCTGTAATTTTACAATGAGCATGCATTGTTTTTATAATTAGAAAATAACAGTATATTCACTCTAAGGGGAAACAAAAGCAAATGGTAGAATTTTGTCCAATAGTGAAAGGCCAGAGTATTTTAATTTCTACTAATCAGAAACCTCTCTGCCTTTTGCCTTTGAGTTGGTTTGATTCTGCGAGGCTGTAGTACAACTAAAACACAGACAGACAGAGGGGGTTCTTCAGACAGACAGGATTGATCAAGCACACTCCTCTGATCTGATGTTCCAGGGCCATGGCTAGGCGCTGAAGGTCTCTGCTGGGGACACAAGTCCCCCAGGTGGGAAGAAAAGCCTGGGCTCTCAGTGAACGCAGGAGACAGCGATGATTTCAGGTGGCCCGGGGCTGACTGAGTCTCTACATTTGTGCCTGACTCCATGGATGACAAAAAGGTGGCCATGTATGGGTAGGGTTTTGGTGGCTCTCAGGTCACAGTGAGGGTAACAGGCAACTCCAGGGGAATGTGACAAGCGGGCCCTCTGTATGCTTGTACACAGAGGAGCTGAGGTAAAGAACAAGCTGGTATGAGATGCCATGATAACTTCACCTTGGCGTGGGCTGACCCAGGGAGGATGCTACCCTACCTTTTACGGTCAGTGAGGAAAAGGAACTGTATCAAGACTCTTGGAACCTCCGGATTCTGTTCTGGCAGAGAAGTACACTGGCAGACCAGCTGTTTCAGGGGTGCCTTCTTTGTGATTTCTTAGGATCCAACCAAGTCCAGCTTTTGTAAAACTACCAGAGTCCCAGCAGATGCTCGGCTCCAGTTGAGTCCTGCTGTGGCAGTGAGAATCATGGGAACCACAGCAGCATTCTTGGGAGGGGTTCTGTGGACACAGAGGCTGGTGAAAAGTGGACTTCAGTTTCGTGCCAAAGATCAAGATCTAGTGAAGCTCAGAACTCTGAGCCCTGGGCCAAGGACAGGCACAGTGGCAGGCAGCGCAGATCACAAGCAACTGAGAAAAACCACGGATGGTCCGGCGCACTTGCTGCCTGGAGGCCACGCACACAATGGGAAAGAGGAGAGATCATATTTAGGTACAGCCAATGTCTGAAAATGAAGGGCCTAACCAGAGCCCTAGAAATGGATGGGAACTTTGAGATTATTTAGCCCAGGTGACCAAAACTCTTAGGAAGTTCTGTCAGAACATAAGCAGGAACTTCAGATGGCAGGTGGCAGTGCTGGGGACGGGCAGAGGACCAGAATTTGATGACCTTGGTTGGAATCCCAGTTCTGCCACTCGCCTAGCTGATGACCTTGTGGAGTCACAGCAGCTTTCTCCAAGCTTCGTTTTCCCGTACATCAGAAAGGACCTACGCACAGGCACATGGCCAGTATGAAGGTAAACGGCCTACAGTGTGTTAGAGAGCTCAATACATTTTAATTCTCTGTGAAGTCTCATGAATTACTGCTAAGATGGAGAATACAGGGTGAACATGGTAACAATGACTTGTGGTTGGAACTGTTATATGATTACACACTGAAAATACTGACTGAGCGAGACCAGCTTGGGGCAGAATCCCAGCCCCACACCCCAGAGCGCAGCCCCCTGGGCCTGTCCTGTTTGACACTGTGGGTGAACTGGATGATATCATGAGGCATATCTACCACATCTGCAGGAACAGCGAATACACTGGCTGACAAAATAACAACAGTCCAGGAGACCAAAGGGATGGCCCTACGCTGGCAAGGTGAGCTTGAACTGGGACAGATGTCAGGTCTTGCCATTAGAAGGGTGGCATACATTGTCACATATGCAAATGGGCAGGGATTTAGTTGGCAAGTTTCAACCTGGAACCAGAAGTCTGGGTTCGAATCCCAGCTCTGCCCAGTGGACAGTGGTGCCATCATGGGCAGTTTCCTCCTCTGTAAAACAGGGATAACATCATGATTGCAGTGAGGACCACAGTGGCCATCCATCATGGGGGCCAGTGCCTGGCCGCTGAGGACCCCATCAGTGGAGCCGGCATCCCTGCCATTATTATCCCCTGCACTAACAGACGTGATTGCCCCATACTTCTTGCTGAGCAATTTCCATTTTAAGTCTGGATAATTTCACGAACCAGATTTTGAAAAGAACCTGGACAGATAGGATAGGTGGAGCTGAGTCATCCAGATGACAGGCTGCAACAGTGTGGACCAAGGAGCAGCTGGGCCTTGGTATGGCCTGAGACAGGCACACCAGAAGTAAGTCCCGGCACAGCCTCATACAGGCTGTAGAACTGATTCTGGAAGGTCGGCCAAGGTACTTATTTCTCTAAGTCCCAGGTTATTCACTTATGAGACGATTAATGAGCTAACATTCTCAAGTATTCATCACACAGCCTGTTATGGAAGTACTCAGTAAATACTGACTATTGTTATTATTAACAGCATGAGAAGGAGAAAAGGGGAGGAGACAAGAGTCATCCTCAGATTTGTGGCACATTGCCATGTGAACTAAGGCCTGGTCTGATCATTAACACCACCTTCTATGTTTGCACATCATGTACACACAGCATTTGAATCTCACAGAGGCCAAACAGTGGAAATAAGACCAAAGGGTGGAAAATGAAAGTCATGAATTCTGGTTCATTCTCAGAAGCTCTAATGGCAAGCCAGGTCCATGAATGGACAGCCCTGGGGGCTACAAGGCACTGGGATGCCAGGGGTGCTGAAGCAGAGGCCACACTAACCATGAGAGGTGCAATGAGACCCACGGGACCAGACTGGGCCAGGCTGGGCTGACTCAGGGAAGCCTATGTAGTTTCCATCTTTTATTTACAGATCAAAGAGAGGAAGTGAGACAGGGCAGAGGAACCGCTGTTTATCAAACACCCACTCTGAGATCAGCCCTGAGCTAAGGCTGCACATTCCTTACCGTTCCCCACACCCTACACCCTACACGACAACCCGACAGCACCTCCATTTTACAGCTAAGCTGTTGCTGGGTGCTACGGTTGGGATCAAACTCAGGAGTGTGGGCTTCAAAACCCACGCTCCTAGCACTGTACCATTCTGCTTCCAGACCTAGAGGAAACTGGAAAAAAAGTCAGATCCAAATCTTGCTTATGATCATCTCTTCTCAAAGTTGTTCCAATGATTTCCCCAAAGGGTAGAAAACATCTACGACCCACTCTTGGAAGTCTGGCCAAGGTACTCAACTCTCTAAGTCCCAGTTTATTCACTTACAAAAGGATTAATAAGCTAATGTACTAAAGCATTCATCACACTGCCCATTACGAAGATACTCTGACAGTTGCAAACCAAATTCTTCCACACACACAACCAAACATCTCCTACTTTAAGGCCATTTCTTTGGTTACCTGAGTAGTTATCTCCTTGGGTTCATATACTTGCTATTTCGCCCAATACAGATTCTATAAACCAGCAGCTTCCAGACGGGGCAGATGAGAAAGCGGACACAGCCCTTGGCTGAGAGTTTGGGCTTCAGGGTCTCTCAGACTCAGAACCACATGACCAGGCTCCGAGTTCTACACTGGCCACTGAGGATCCTGCCTTGGTCACAGGGTCTGGGTGAGGCCTCAATGAGATAATGTGCATGGAGGACTCAGCTCGGCAGAGAACACACATAAGCCCTCAAAAGAGATGCTGCCACCACCGCCACGAGCACTTAAAACTGACATGCACAAAGTGTCACATGCTGTCGCTCTGGGATGCTGGTTCTCAACTGTATCCCTCATTTTGACTATTAAGTAGTTAACGAATCACTCTACATTTTGGACTGTAGCTGTAACACTGGGACCAACATGGAGATATTTGAAAAAGACTTGAAGTCATTTCGTATAGGTTATAACACGATGGAAAGGTTCTGACATCATTAAGAGGGTGGAGGGGCCCCAGATACACACCTTCCTATTGCAGAAAGCAGCTTAATGAAAGCAGCGTTAGATTAGAAGAGGAGAGTAGGTAGTCGGCTGTAATACAGGAGGGGTTTGGGATGACTAAAACTACCCTTGTGTGCAGCAAGGGGAGACCTGGGGGACTGTCATGTTCTTTCTTGATCTCTCACATGATATGAACTAGAAGAGCTCTGAGCGAGGACGAGCTAATGAAGAGCTGGTACTCTCCTGTTGCACGCAGCCACATCTGGCATCTAGCAGTTCGTGCTAGGCCAGCCATATCTTCTAATTCCAGTGCTTGGGCAGCTCCAGCAGCGGATGTGCCTGTCTCCAGCATCGTCCCGGGAGAGGCTGGCTGGGTTCCTGTTCTTTGTTGTCAGCCCTGACTGCATGACTGAAAGCATGCCCTGTGGTTCCCGCTGTCTGCAGGTGACCCAGGTGTGGAGGAAGCTCAGGGTCACTGTGAAATCCTCTAATCACCTCATTAGCAAGGTGGGGAGAAAGGTGGGTTTGTTCCACGAGGAGGCAGAAAGCTGGTAATTGCATGGTGTCAGATAGAAAAAAATCACAGTGGAAGCAAAAGGCCAAATGTAGAAAGCTGCGTGTGCACAGCTGTAATTAAACCAAGAGCCTGAAAAGTAAGGCCCACAGTACCTGACCATAGAAAGAAGGTAAAGCAGTGGAAACTGTCTTTGCATGGGGTGTGCTGAGAGGGGAAGGGCAGACCCCCTGCTGGAGCGTGTGCCCACACCATGCAACGCATTTGGAGTTGCCTGTGAACACGACGTGCGTGACCTCTATAACCAACAGATGGATTCATTTGACAAACGGTCCCTGAGTGACTACAGGCCGGTGTTCCCCACTCAGAAGAAACGCAGTTGCCTTCCACAGTAGTGCTCCGATCCCTTGCTCCACACTGGACGAGAGTTTATTAAGACAAATGTCCTAAAGACATGATGATCCAGCATGGACTCCAGAGGTGCCAGCCTGCCTCCCTTGACAGAGGCCACGAGAGCATGTTCTTGGCTATCATCTGTGCAGCTTGCCCATGGTCTACATAAAAAACCACTGATTAATCCTAACTCATCCTTAAACTACGGATATATTCAGCCAGCACCTCGCTGCCCTGCCATGTGAAGGAGGACATCTCATCATCTGCTCTGAGGCCACATTTCTTTCAAGTTCCCAGGGACTGTCCCTAGGTCAAGTTCATGGTCACTTCTATCTCACTCTTCATAATTTTAGATTTTACTGAACCATGGTCTCCTGGGTTGGAGCCTGGGCAGAGCATTTTCATATGATTCCCCAGCAGATTTCCAGAGCACATTCTGTTTCCCCATATACTGCCACATCTGTCCTCATGGCTACTTCTAGTGGTCCTAACTGTTTTGCTCTGGTCTTCCGGCAAGGCCTAGTGACCTCTCTCTGCCTGGATGCCTGCTCTGGCCTTGTCTAGGTGGGGTGGAGGCCCCACTCCTGAGCCCATTCATCTCTGTGCTGTGGGCTGATCCCAGGCTTCCTTCACTGGGGAACAGAACCAGCGGCTTGGCCACCAGGGGCATCGGTAGGGGGAATACAGTCCTTCCTGAGGATGCCTTTATGTTGAGGAAGGAGATCCCAACCCCAGGCCTGTTCTCTTAGGACAGAATGACCGACAAGCGGCCCATGGAGTTCTGAAAGATGACTTTCCCAGCAGGCAGGGTTTGCTGTTTTCCAAATTCACTACACAATAAAGAGGGATTTACCTCCTTTTCATGTCAGAACAATTCCTCCTCCTTTTCTTTTCCTTTTTGCACTTCCTCTCAGAATTATAGGACATTTTGGTTTCTACTCATCTATTACAAAAAATTTACTGAGCACCTACTATGTGCCAGATTCTGTCACAGGTGCTGGGCATTTGGGTTGAACATCTCAAATCTGAAAACTGATATGCTCCAAAATCCAAAGCTTTCTGAGCACCGGCATGATGCATGATGCGTGACACTAAAAGGAAATGCTCACTGCAGCACTGCAGATTTCAGGGTTTGGGTGCTCAAAAAACCTGTACAACGCAAACACTACAAAATCTGAAAACACTGAAACCTGACACACTTCTGGTCCCCAAGCATTCTGGATGAGAAATACCCAACCTGTATGATGAGCAAAAACCAGGCAGGGTCTGTTCTCCAAGCTACACTTTCGAGGAGGGGCAGACGCTGACCACACATACAAATAACACCATCAGCAGATGTAAAGCTGCCACCACGACAGACCAGGGTCAGGGCACAGAGGCGTGAGGGTGTCTGCTTGGCTGGGGAGGGCACCGCAGGGAGGGGAGAGGTCCAGGCCCAGGATATGTTCAGGCAAAGGCTCTGAGGAGAGGATAAGAAACAGGGGTGTCGGATGAGGCTGAACAGTCAGCAAAGGCTGGGGCCTTTGTGAGGAGGGGGGTTTGTTGTGGCTTGCTCTAATCACAGCCTAACGGGATGCCACTGAAAGGTGCTAAGCCAGGGCAAGATGGGGTGAGGGCTGTGGAGGTGCTGGCTGGCTGTGGCACCGTGGCCACAGGCAGACTCGGTGGGAGACTTTCAGAGGTTCAGATGGTGTGCCGGGGGCACTGAGGGCTGCTATTTATAAAGACAGTGTTTGGGACGCGGAGGGAAGAGACCGGTTTAAGGAGGCCGGAGGGATCAACAGCGTTGGACGCGGCTGAGACGGAGTAGATGAGCACTGACTCAGGTGCAGTGGATTTACACGGAGAAATCCTCATGTCTCCGAGTGTGGTTTCGTCCAGCCTCTCATCTCATGTTTGGCCAATCTGTCTTTTTACAGAATGCTAACTGGCTCAATGAAATCGAGAAAGTTTTCACAGTGGGCAAGATTCCAGGTTTG
Source organism: Rhinopithecus bieti (assembly GCF_001698545.2). Lineage (NCBI taxonomy): Eukaryota > Metazoa > Chordata > Mammalia > Primates > Cercopithecidae > Rhinopithecus > Rhinopithecus bieti. The sequence goes on along the minus strand of NW_016803673.1, from coordinate 3,328,460 downwards.
CCTTCAGCTAATTAAGTGATATTAGGGAGGTTGTAAATGCCACATAAAAATTGGCAGGCAAGCTGCTCTAATGATGAGAATATTGCTTTACAGGGAGATGCAGCTGCAGCTTCTTAATGCTCGTCTTTGAGGGACCCGGTTCCATGTTTTCAAGGTTGTTCCTGATAAGAAAAGTTCCAGGGTGCTAAAAGGGACTTTTCTTACTCTCGGTTCCACAGGTATTTGCGACAATGGTGGGGGCTGGGGGAAGCAGCAACGCGGTAATATGGTCGCTGTGATGATCACCGGGTACTCCCGCTTATTCCCGTGCTGCACACCACGCTGTTTCCACGCATCCTCTGGCTTGACCCCCACGATGAAAGGGCGACTTGGGTACCTCCCTTTGAGGCCAGAGAACCCAGGCACAGAGACACTGAGTGACTTGTCCAGAGGCACACAGACTGCAAGTGGCCCAGCCAGGATTCAATCCCGGTGTGTGATTCAAACCCAGATGCCATCACTGATTCTCCCAGAGTCGGCACGTGAGAAACCAGAGAGGAGCAAGGGAGAGGGCTAACGGGGGTGCGGACTCCTCAAGCTAGAGCTCTATTCCACACAGTTAGCTCTTCCCAGGTATTAGACAACCGCTGAATGAGCAAGGGTGAGAATCAGCGAACACCACAGCACAGGCCTTCTAAGATGAAAAATGCCCCAAACCAGAGCTTTGCAAAATTTCAAATTGGAAGCATTTGTGATAATTCAGACAGGAAAAATCTGTGAACCTGTCCTATCTATGAAGAAGGGGTGACTGGTGTGTATGATTTCCACGAGGAGGTTTATTTTAGAAAATAAATGACTTCTAGAACTTCCGAAGTGTGGGAGATTAAGGAAATCCTCTGCAGGGCCTGGCACACAAGCCACAGGGTGCGCTGGTTCTGGTCCCACTTTCCCTCTTCCTCCTGATCAGGGCCCGCTGAGCACTGACTTAGCATGTCCAGATCTACTAGGTACTAAGGGGTAAGAGAGCCCCAGTTTAGACTCTATACCTTATCTGATAAAATTAGGAGCTACCAGGTAACATTTGGGCTAAGCTGACTTGAGAAAATTTATACAAATAAAACTACTTTCCAACAATTCAAACTGCTGTTTGTCTAGTAATCTTAAAGAGGAAGCTGGGAACAGGGGGGACAAAATTATTGCACTACTGATAATGAAGATGTCCCAGATGTTTCTAAGCTCTAAGAACAACATTAGAAAGGCAGGTGGCAGAAGGAAGGGGTAAAACCAGTCTCAGGTACTATAAACTGAATCGTCTGGGCAAAAACTAGTACGTGAGCACAGCATATAATTCATATAAAACAGGGTGGTTTAAAAACAGCAGACTCACTCTTTCATACTGTCACAGTATCACCAAGATCTTTAAACATTTCTACAATTTGTTTTTATTTTTTAGAGATGGTGTCTCACTGTCACCCATGTTGGGTACAGTGATCGCAGTTCGCTACAGCCTTGACTTCCTGGGCTTGGCCTCCCAAAGCACTAGGACTACAGGTGTGAGCCACTGTGCCCAGCCTAACACTAAGAACTTAAGGCACATCATTTCTCTATCATTGAGCCATTTTCCGCAGAGTGGCAGCGAAATGAGAGAGAATCGTGGCCCTATTGAGCGTGCCTGCCTGCTCACTGTTCCTGACATGTTCTGCTCATGTGACGACCTAGACAGACAGACAGACACCTGGCAAACAACACAATTCTGCCTCTCCCAGCAGAGAGAGCTGAGCCTCAGCATCTCCTGGAAAGATGGAGATTTTGGAAGGATATGTTACCTTTGCTACTCAGAAACTGCTGAATCTACTATAGCTTCAAAATAAGAACTGCATTTCATGGAAGGAAAAATGCTGTTTTCATGACGGATGTTGCTAAGGGGGCCACTCAATATTTTACCGATAGCACCTACTCTCTGTGTACATGTCTATGTCAGTGTTTGGGGTGGGGGCTGTTCTGACAGGTTTGCATGTAGGTGTCAAAAGAGTTTTTGTGACTATGACTGTATTTCTGTGTGTAGGGGAAGATATTTACTGTTCCCTTTCAGAACTGAGCACTGGAGAAGTCGACAGGAACCTAGTCATTAAGATCTCATTTGGGGCCATGAACTATTTATTTTCCTTTTCTGAAAAGTGGTCGAGTGAAGGACTAAAGGCAATAAGAGATGAAGGGTCCCTCTCCCATCGCACGGACCAGCCGAACAGCCTCCTCTCTAACCTGCTCCCGATCCCCATTCTAATAGCCGCCTGAGCTCCCGCTTGGCATATGACAGGTGAGACAGGCTTCTGTTAGTCTGATGGATTTGGCTTGCAGATATCACAGGTTTGCACATAATATATAATTATTCTAGGCAGTAAACACCGTAAAATGGAATGCAGAATAGTTTAGAGAATTTAGTGCCATTATTTTATTCACCCATACAAAACATAAGGAACCCATTCTCTTTCTTGACAGATGGATTTCAGAGGAGACGTTTCAGCTCAGAACAGTAATTGTGACCACAGCATAACTCTCACACTTCGTGGGGTTTAATGGACTTTTCTTTCCAGTCCTCAAAAAGCAGCAACTGGCATTTACTCAAACCCTGACTGAGGTGTGGAAAATCTGTCAAGTTTTCTCTGCCGCTTACCCTGACCACAATTATACGGTCCATGTGCAGATTAGCTGCAAAGTCATTCCTCCTCCAGGAGTGACAAGATTTCCCCAAATAAAAAAAAAAGGTACCTACTGTATCCTCGAGTGCCCGTCTGCCTTCGAAAGGCAGGGGTTGGGGGAGGATCTAAGGAGTGTGAAGAGAAATGCCTTCAAAAGAAGGGCATAACAACGGAAAAAGTAGCTGTAACAGAGTGGGGACATGGCAAGAACAGAGAGAGGCATTGTCACGGGCGGAGTAATCCTGTGACACACTGCTGTCACTCACCGCCCGGCTCCCTGCCGCGCCAGCCAGACATCAAAGGCTGCCCCATGCCATCTTACATGCTCTTTATCGGCTAATCAGCCCATTCTTCCCTAAATAAAGCCCTGTTAAATCCCCTGCTCACAGGGGTATCGTGGTCTTGGTGCCCATCTGCTAGCAAGGGTCAGCTGGGGCAGGAGGCGGCGGGCTGCTCTCTCCCTAGCGGCTTCTCAAGGTAAGGACAATGCTGGCTCCAACTCCCCCGCCCACAGGCCTCCTCTCTGCTTTCCAGGAGCTGGGCCGGTCTGAGGAGCTGCTATCTGGATTAACACTTGCTAATGAAATCTCCAGTCATAAAGGCACATCATCTGCTAACTATGAAATCTTGGGATTGCATTTATTTTCAGGGAAGAGGAATAAACAAAGATGTGTGTTTCCATTTTTTTTTTTTTTTGAGACAGTGTCTTACTCTGTCACCTAGGCTGGAGTGCAGTGGTGCGGCTCACTGCAACCTCTGCTGTCCAGGTTCAAGCGATTCTCCTGCCTCAGCCTCCCGAGTAGCTGGAATTACAGTTGCCTGTCACCACGCCTGGCTGATTTTTGTAGTTTTGGTAGAGATGGGGTTTCACCATCTTGGCCAGGCTGGTCTTGAACTCCTGACCTCGTGATCCACCCGCCTCAGCCTCCCAAAGTATTGGGATTACAGGAGTGAGACAGTGCGCCTGGCCAGATGTGTGTTTCTTAACAGTAATCATTTGGCAGGTCTCTTCCTCCGCCCTCAAAGTACCACCATTGCCGAGATGGTGACAAAATGGTCAGGCTTCTGATGAGGCTACTCTCAGTCACCAGCTGTGAAGCCTCATGGTTTCACCCCACACTCAAAGTTAACATGCATGGGTACCGGGGACAGCAGATCCTAAGACAGGAACCCAGTTCCCGGGCCCTGCAGCCTAGAATCCTGGCCCAGTCAAGAGCACCTGGGAGTAGAGCTGAGGCATCTTGGCCCTCCGGGAGGACAGCCTGGCTCTAGCACAGGACGAGCAGAAACGTCTCTGGGCTGCAGCCCTGCTCTGCACCCCTGAACCTCAAAATGGCCTAGAAGGAACCAGAGAAGGACACGTCCACACTCATCTAGGCACTGCAGGACAGCAGCACAGGGAAACTGTTTTTCCTCAAAGAATTACTGGAGCATTGTCTTATGTGAGAGTTATTAGTATCAGAAAAGAATCAAGCATCTTAAAAATTCCAAAACTGGCAACAGAATTAGGCAACATTCTATCCATTCCAAAGACACGTGGAGGTGCCAAGTCCCCCAGAAAGGTCAAGTTGGATGTCCCCGAATACGCTTTTTAGCTTGTAAGGATCTTCATCTGTAGGGCCCTGTATGGTTCAAAAGGCATATTCACAAGTCACCTCATCTTTTTTTTTTTTTTTTTCTGTAGAGACAGGGTCTCACTATGTTGCCCGGGCTAGTCTCTAACTCCTGGCCTCAAGCAATCTGCCTGCCTGGGCCTGCCAAAGTGCTGGGATTACAGGAATCACCTGATTTTGATTCTCAAGACAATCTTGTGAAGTAACTAAAAACATGGATTTTCTTCTCCCTAGCGTAGTTGAGATCGAGGCTGTGAGACGTTAAGAAAAGGCATGGCCCCAAACTCACATCAGAACAGAGCTGACTTCAGTCCAAGTTCCCTGATTGCAGGACCAATGGTCACTTCTCTCCACTGGGTGGTCCCTCTGTCTTGGCCGTGACAGGCTACAGAAACAGGGCCCTGACAACTTGATGGAATACCTGACACTTCCTGGTAAACAGGCAAGCCAGACATCGTGTGGGAACAGGCAGTGCAGAGTGGTCCTTCCTGCAGATTCCCAGAGTCAGTGGGGGAGCCTCTGGCGTTTGTAAATTAACGTGGAAAAGGGAGGATAAACAATGCAAACTAACCATCCAGAACATTCTAGGATTGAACCTGGAAATCAGGGCAGGTGAGAAAAAAGTCTCTGTGCCCCAAACATTTGTTCGACGGACCATTCCCACATAAACAATGAGACCATCCACCCCAAAGTTCTGACATGAGTAGCTCACAGGGCCTCAAGCACTCTCGCTCCTGTGAGGGGCTGAGGCTGGTACTAAAAGAACACATGTCTTTGAGAAGAGGAAGAAAGCCTTTTACAAATGTAGCGTGCTGAGGGAAATCATCTCAGCACTGTGCAGACTCAGAGCCCAGCCTCGAACAGGGCAATACCTCTTCCTCTCCCCCTCCTCTCCCCAAGACCACTGGACAGTCCTCAACACGCTGTTTTTGGGAGTAAAGGGGAAGGGCTCACTGCTCTTGCCTTGATGAGTGCTCACCACTGGAGGTGCAACTCAGTAGTAAGGAGCCCAGTGCTGACCCCAACGCCAGCCTGTTAGAGATTTGGGCTTCGGCAGCTCCTGGAATCTGTGGCTCAGGCACTCAGCCCTTCCATCTCACTGGAACAAAGTATGCTCCTAGGGCTTGTCACACAGAACACACCAGAATGTGTCATACACATCTCGGATGCTTGCCAGGGCAGACCGCAGCACAGCTGAACCTCCGACTACAGCGAGTCCTATGAACCCCACCGCATTTGGGCGCAAAAGGAGACACCCCTGAATTTCGGCAAGATGAGGGGGCTTTCTTCTCATTCCAAGTGCTTGTTTATTGGGAGAAGGGCAGGTATGAGTGAGAAGAGAGTTGTGGTGAGCATGGCAGCTAGCACTTCACCTCACTGGTGCTCATGTGAACGGAGCTCTCTAGCCCCGTCACGGGACGAATTCAGCTCATCTTACCTTTTTAGGTGTGCTTTCCTTTTCTTTCTAGTCAAGGCACTAAGATTCCTGGGGGCATCTCTTAGCCCGAAGCTCTTCGCCACATGCCCAAGGTGGAGGGATCGGACATGGAAGATGTGCTTCAGCTCCCTGGGGTAGGTGGCGTAGGCTTGGATGAAGGACTGCAGAGCTGAAAGAAAAGAAAAGGGAGTGGGGAGGGAGGCTGTCAGGACCGGGGTCTCCAAGCTCCAAAGTGCCTGGCCTAATGATTATCTTCTGTACTTTATCTTGCCAGGCAACGAAACATGACAATTACAACATACACAAACAACTAAAATCTAGACTTCTGTGTATTTCTTCAATTCCTAAACAACAAAAAGAAAAAAACTACAGGGGACCACAATTATTACTTGAATATGCCCAGTAAAATTTCAGATTTGACCACAGAGCTTCTAACAATCCAACAGGGTGAGGCCCAGCACAGCACCTGGTACCAACAGGCAGTTGGTAGATGTCTGTTGTGTAAACGAGTGAAAGGAGAGAATGGGTGAAGAAACTAAGAGATGATCAACATAGGACATCGCTTTCTTATGAAAATGAGAAAATCATTAGACATTTATATTAACACATTTTTCCTAATTAAATTTTACTTACTTTTGAATAGTTAATGCATGCTAGTGTGTTACAAAATTCACAAAGTTCAAAAGGCTTTATTATGACTGTCATGTTTACTATGAATGAATGACATTACCACCAATGCCCCCTTCACCACAAGCCCCACCTCCAGCTCCCTTATCCACAGGCAATCCCTGATACCAGCTTTTCTGTTTTTTTTTGGGTCTTTTTTTTTTTTTTTTTTTTTTTGAGACGGAGTCTCGCTCTGTCGCCCAGGCTGGAGTGCAGTGGCCGGATCTCAGCTCACTGCAAGCTCCGCCTCCCGGGTTCACGCTATTCTCACTGCCTCAGCCTCCGGAGTAGCTGGGACTACAGGCGCCCACCACCTCGCCCGGCTAGTTTTTTTTGTATTTTTTAGTAGAGACGGGGTTTCACCGTGTTAGCCAGGATGGTCTTGATCTCCTGACCTCGTGATCCGCCCGTCTCGGCCTCCCAAAGTGCTGGGATTACAGGCTTGAGCCACCGCGCCCGGCCCCCTTATGGGACTTTTTAA
>NW_016803673.1:3290248-3321493 GCF_001698545.2 Rhinopithecus bieti | reverse complement strand
TTTTTTTTTTGAGACGGAGTCTCGCTCTGTCGCCCAGGCTGGAGTGCAGTGGCCGGATCTCAGCTCACTGCAAGCTCCGCCTCCCGGGTTCACGCTATTCTCACTGCCTCAGCCTCCGGAGTAGCTGGGACTACAGGCGCCCACCACCTCGCCCGGCTAGTTTTTTTTGTATTTTTTAGTAGAGACGGGGTTTCACCGTGTTAGCCAGGATGGTCTTGATCTCCTGACCTCGTGATCCGCCCGTCTCGGCCTCCCAAAGTGCTGGGATTACAGGCTTGAGCCACCGCGCCCGGCCCCCTTATGGGACTTTTTAAATTTAAAATTTGTTTAAGAGGCGGGGTCTCACTGTGTTGTCCAGACTGCAGCGCAGTGACGTGATCATAGCTCACTGTAGCCTCAAACTCCTGGGTTCCAGTAATCCTGCCTCAGCCTCCTGAGTAGCTGGGACTACAGGCTAATTTTTAAATTTTTATTTTTGTAGAGACAGGGTTTTACTACGTTGCCCAGGTTGGTCTTGAACTCCTGATCTCAAGTGGTCCTCCTGCCTCAGCTTCTCAAAGTGCTTGGGATTACAAGTGTGAGCCACCTCACCCAGCCTTTCTCATGGGATTTTAAAACCAAGTTCATTTTAAAAGTATCCAGGATTAACCAATACAGTGCTTCTTACTCAAAGAATGTGTAAAAAAGGGAATGAAAAAAATTTTAAAGGAGAAAGAAAATTATTAAGTCTCTAAAATAGTCCCTTGAGGACTGACAATTTAGGGATGTTTATCAAACATTCTGTCAGGAAAGTTTCAGTCCCATTTTAAAATTAAGAAAAGCAGCCAGGTGCGGTGGCTCACGCCTGTAATCTCAGCACTTTGGGAGGCTGAGGCAGGTGGGTCACCTGAGGTCAGGAGTTTGAGACCAGAGGCCAACATGGTGAAACCCTGTCTACTAAAAATGCACAAATTAGCCAGGCCTGGTGGCAGGCGCCTGTAATCCCAGCTACTTGGGAGGCTGAGACAGGAGAATCACTTGAACCTGGGAGGCGGAGGTTGGAGTGAGTGGAGATCGTGCCACTGCACTCCAGCCTGGGGGGGCAAGAGCCAAACTCCATCTCAAAGAAAATTAAATTAAACTCAGAAAAGGGGGTCCTTGTTGTAGGTCCCACCTCCCCCAGAAAAGGGCCAGACTCATTCCCAGGAGGGTGGAGCTTTGGTCTACTTAACTAGGCATTCCCTTGAGGAAAGATTAGATTGGGTTCCCCCTTGAATATCTCTGGAAGTAACAATGAAAACTGAGTGTCCACTCACTTCTCACTCCAACAAGGAAGGAGGGGAATGTTCTGCAAAGCACTCCCCGCCATTCCTGTCACTGCTCTCTTCACCTCCAATCCTGCTCTTCCGCCAGCTGAGCCAGAGCCCAGCTGACGGTGTCTGATGGAGGCAAGCACTGAACACCAGCCTTCACTTCCTCACTCTCCTTGTTGAGCCACTGGACTGGCAAGTTTGCCCACAGCTTAAACATAATATCCCAGCAGCACCTGGAGATTGGCGTTTATGAACAGTAATAAAAAGTGTCATTTTAGCAGATCAGCTCCTGGAAGGATCCTGGGGAATCCATCAAAGCTCTATTTACCGAGTAAAGTGAACTCCTTTTCCCAATCGATGAGCAATAATAACCAAGGCAACTCCTCTGTACCCCACTCTTTTTTTTTTTTTTTTTGAGACGGAGTCTTGCTCTGTCACCCAGGCTGGAGTGCTGTGGCCGGATCTCAGCTCACTGCAAGCTCCGCCTCCCGGGTTCACGCCATTCTCCTGTCTCAGCCTCCCGGGTAGCTGGGACTACAGGCGCCGCCACGTCGCCCGGCTAGTTTTTTGTAGTTTTAGTAGAGACGGGGTTTCACCGTGTTAGCCAGGATGGTCTCGATCTCCTGACCTCGTGATCTGCCCGTCTCGGCCTCCCAAAGTGCTGGGATTACAGGCTTGAGCCACCGCGCCCAGCCTGTACCCCACTCTTAAATCTGTGCTTACTCCCCTTTTTAATAACCAGGGACATTTTCAAGGAAAACCTTTAACGCTTCAAATGGTCTGTACTATTTGGAGGGTTCTGATACCACCAGACACAGAGCCCCACAGCCAAGCCCTCGGAGGGAAAGGCTCTACTGCTACGTGACTCAGGAGATTCAACCCTCTTCTCCTCAACCTCTTTCTTTTCCCAACCCTCAACACTTACTCTGGTCTAAAAAAAGACGAGACTGAAACCAAGTCAAGCCGAAACCAAACCAAGAGCCTGCGCTTTTAAAACCTCAGTCAGCCAAATCCCACTCTAGGTCTCTTCATTCCCTACCTCTCTTCTGTGTAAGCGGATGAGCCCCTGGGCTTCCACCCTGGTCACCTCTCTTCCTCTCCTTCTCTCCACCAATCCTATGAGCTGAGCGCTGAGAACATCTGTCCCAGGAGACGTAGGTGTCCAGCTAACAGCTTTACAGGGATAATGAGTTTGCCAAGATGTGGCAGGAAGTGTTTTCTCCCCAGACAACTGGTCAGGCAGCATTTCACGCTGCATATCTTTACTAACCCTCCTTGTCCTCAAGGCTCCTGTCTCACCGGGACGGCGACAGTTGGTTGTCCTCACATACTTGCATGGACTCCCATGTTTGGATAATTCAGAGAAGCAGGAATTTCAGATGCTGCAGCAGCTGTCTGCAGGACCTTTCAAGGAGCAGGAAGTGGCTCATGTTGGCAGTGTCTAGAATGTGCAGAAGGAACAGGGGCTGTGGGACCCACACAAGTGGAAAGTGGAGAAGTAATGAAAGTAGACATTTATTTGGGGTGATGGATGAAGCTACAGGCCACCAGAGTTCAGCACTTTGCAGTCACTGATTCCTATTTCTTGCCAACCACTTAAGGTGCCTGAATTAGGGCAAATCTGTTTTCTAGTATCTCACATGGACACACCGTCCTTTCTCATTCCTGGACATTTGGATCAGAAACTAGTGGTATCTTATGATGACTTGTAAGATAAAGCAGTCAGAAATAAACAAAGCTCCAGCCTGGAAGGTGAAGATCATCTCTGCTCCTCCCAACCCCAGCCCCCACTCCCACAAGAGCACCCTTCAGTGCAGAATAAAGGCACATGCATCTTCCCACCCAACCCCTACAGTGACAACTATGGAAAGGATGTAGGCAAGGAGGTTGCCCTGCTGTTCTCTTAAAGACAAAGCATTTGGTAAAGTGCCCAGCCTAGCTCTGACCCCACTGAGGGGAGAAGAATGACTTGTCATCACTGGTATGGGTTTTCTAGACTTTGAGAAGTATCCCTTCCAAACAGGCATAAATCCTACACGGAGTTTCTGGTCTGCAGGGAGACCTGAAGACGGAGAGCATTAAGCCACAGGAGCAATGGTCATTTGCAGGCAGAGGACTAGCTTCCAAAATTTTTGTTCAGGAGTCTGGAATGCAAACTTATGTCACCACTCTTTTTACAGCTTGAATCCCTAGCTAAAATTGATGCAAGAAAACAGAGGAAAAAAGGGGTAACTGCTTCTGGAAACTGACAATTAAATGCTGGTTATTAACAATGACTGGGTCCGAAAATGCAAAAGGAAAACAAATACATACTTGGCCCAGTTTCTGACTAGTTTTCTGCCATCAAGGCAAAAGCCAGCTGCTTTGTTAATTATTCATGAGGTGAGTTCTGAAATGGCATAAAAGGGAAGCAAGTCAATAGTGTGGAATTTGCATATGCAGATTGAAATGCAAAAGACTGTCTCCACCTGTGGGGTGGAGTGGCTGTTCCTACGTTGTAAATTCAATACATTTAGGGTGGCAAATACGTGTGTACTCTCTCAAGCCTCCAAAACTTAGTCCTAAGAAACAGGAGAGAAGGAATGATGGCAAGACTTATGTCTGAAATGGGGTGACTGAGCTCTGTAAGAGGCAGCGTTGTCCCAGCCCATCATCAATCTGGTGTGGAAATCGATTAGCAAATAAGAGACATGATACATTTATTTCCTTCATGGTATATAAACATTGGGAAGTGACCCTGTTCCAATATTCCTTAAACAAAAGACAAGTGACTCTGCTTGTTTCATGGTATTAACAAGTTCAACGGTAATGACGGTGAGAGAAAACCCAAAACCACATCCTTTAAGAATTACTGTAACTTCTACTCCGAAGACCCAGACACCTTGAAATAGTTGTAGTCTTGCCAAAATATCTGAAGCATCACTGACACCAAAATCGAAGGTGACAGTGTGGGTTTGATTTCTTTCTTTCCATTGCAACTTTGATACCAGCCCTGGAATTCAGTAGCACAACACCTTGTTATGTACTGCACAGCCAGTTGAATTTGCCTAACTTTCATCAAAGGTCCAAACTCTGTAAAGTTACACTGTGACAAAGACCCTATTCCTCTTGAGAGACACAGCAATACTCCTCTAGAGGTAGCAAGGTAGGAAAACCCTTGGGAATTGTTGAATTCACTTTAGGGAAATGCTAAGACAGGATATTATCAGAGAAAAGTCTAGAAGGATATATAGTGTATATACAGTGGTAATGACTGGGACTTCATCTTTTACCTTGTGTGGTTCTGATTTTTAATGATGACAACCAAGAATTGCAATTATAATGTGTTAAAGGTATGTAAGAGGTCCTCGAAAATATTTGCTGACTAACCCATTTTTATCATCTATGTTTCCTGGTGATCACAATTGCTCCTCAGCCAGTCTCCCAGCTTTTACCTTTGACCCCCACTAGTCTATTCTCACACAGCAGCCAGATGGTATCTTTCAAACCTAAGTCAGATCCCACCACACTTCCGCTCCCCCTTCATTCCGACGAAGACCCAAAGTCCTACGTGATTCTGCCTTGGTCAGCACCCCCTTTCCATCCACACTGCCTTCCTCGAGCTCTTCTGCCCCGACTCCCACTGCCCACAATGCCTTTCCTTTAGAGAGCCACGGGGCTCATCCCACTTCAGGTTTTTGCTCAAGTGTCACCTACACAATGAGGCTCACTCTGACCCCATTAAAAATGCACTCTGCTATGTCACCCCTTCACCTCCCCCATCTCCTTCTACTGACTCCATAGCTCTTGTCACCTTGAAACAGACTATTTCTTATATTTATTATGCTCGCTGTCTGCTGCCCCTGACCCCACTAACATGTTGGCTTCACAAAGCAAGGATTTTTATTTTGATCTCTCATGTATTCCAAGCACTTGGAATAGTGCCCAGTTTGATAAATATTTGTCAAATGAATAGTTTTTAAAGCATTTCTATTTATAAAAAGAGAGGATGCTACAGTGTTCTGATATTTGTAAGCCAGCCTGGTACTCTTCTCAAAATAGCAGGCAACTAACAAAAAAACCCTGTGCATCCTCCAGCATGGAGTAAGTCTCATTAGACATGGTCAGTCTCTGGCCAAGACATACCACAATAAAAAGTACCAGTGATCATAAACCCCCTTCAGCCATGCACTGCTTATTACTCAACGTGAATTGCGATGTCCACATCTAATGCATGGTGATCCCAGGAGTCAATTTATCCTACAAAGGGTCTGAATATTAAATCAGTACCTAATTCTTTTATAAATTTCCTAGGAATTTGGTTCATGGTCTATGGCTCTTCCTTAGTACTGTTCTTTCTCATTTTTCTTTGTGCCTTCAAATAGGAACTGCTTAGGTCTAATATTTCCAGCTCTGGCCTTCATCTCTAATTTCCATCTCTACAACTGTTTCTACTAACGTGTCACATCTCTTCTATATGGTTTTCAAAGAGGAAAACAGATCCTTAAAAGATCCAAGTTGTTGGGTCAAAACTCTAGTCCTCATATAAGCCAAGATAAAGCCTCATTTGTGCAAAACATGGGGAAGGACGAAATTAACATTTAATATCACTTTAAAGCCTTCCGTGCCTGCTTCCAAACCCTGCAGAATTATGGAGATTGAAGGCTTTGGCTGGTGAGCAGGGACCCCACGATGGCCTCTCAACCGGTTTGGGGGTATGTGGGTGAAGGTGGGGGAGAGCACTCTGCTGGGCTATCCACTGCACAAGCACCTAGGAAATAGACCGACCTTTCTTTGCCCAGGAGACCCTCCTCTCACTGGAGTGCACGTAATCTTCAAATACCGTCTGCAAGACTGTGGCTCGCTCTCGGATTTCCTGGGGGCCAACAGCATGGGATTTCTGAGAGGGCGACGGAAGGATTAAAGGAGAGATAGAGTCAAAGTCAGGAATAATGAAGCAGTTTATAATAGATTTAATAACAGTAAAATCACACAGTAACCACCTAGGGGCCAACAAGTGTAATCCTTTCAATATTACTAGGGAAAAAAAGGGAGCTATAGAGATGTTAAAGTCAAGTAAAGACGAGGATGGCTTTATGAGAAGATCAGGTCTGTTTACTTATTTACTCACTTTTCTTCCTGACCTCTTACCATGCCTGTTCAAAATCAAAGACCACTGGAGACACTTTGGAATTTTCCAAGTCCAATTCAGACATTTAAAACATCACTGAACATGAGCTGTTTTCAAATGGGTCTTGGATCTCCTAGGGATCTTCACCTTTCCCTTATACACACCAGTGGAACACTGACAGTTTCTCTTCATGAGCACTCCACAGTGACCTGCCTAAAATTCTGCCTTAAAAAGTTACCCCTATGCTTGAATTTCAGAGCAGGCTTCCTCAGTGCCTAGAGCGGTTCAGACTTCTAGTGTTTCAGATTTATTCCTCCAGCCCATGGCCACTGTGCTGAGTTCCCAGGAACCTATTAAGGAGTGAGAGGGCTGTTCCAGGACACGACATTCAAAAACTGCCTGGATCTCTGCAGCAAATTGTCCCTGTGTAAGAGGTAGCATCTGTGTGCATGCAAAGAGCCTACAGATGGAAAATGATAATAAAATAGATGATTATTTTCTTTTCATCCTTTAGCAGTACCAGAGAAAAAAATTTCCTTTTTAAATATCCCCTCTAAAAACCAGTGGCTTTTGTCTCCAATAGCTTAAAACAAATATGAGTGCTTTCTACTGAACGTGAAATCAAGAGAACACAGATTCTTCCACCCAATGAGGCCAACCTGCCAAGTGACACTGATCACTTGAGTGGTGCTGGTGCCTCTACTTCCACCGGCCACCCCAGTGTGAGCCCCTGGGGAAAATCCAGAGTGAGACCAGGTCGTGCTGCTTAACCTTGTAGAGGACGGTGTATGAGCGTTTGCATCTGGCCTCACCAAGAATCCCCGAGCCTCCCTTTCACCTTTAAGGCTGACAGAGGAAGAACAAAGGGGAGGAAAGAAAAAGCCTCATTCTCCGGATCAACGTTCATCTCTATATTAAGAGACTTAACAACGTGAAAATGTTTTTAGTTGAGTCAAATCATTCCTGCTACCTGTTTGGTTGATGACAGTCTCGCTGATGTCACAGTACAATACAAGGTCCCCCTAAGGGTTCTATCCGCTAAAATGTCAGGAGAAGAGTCGCTCAGGAGCCGTGTTACCAAAGTGGACATTTGCTATTGTCATTAACAAGGATTTTTTTTTTTAAACCCTCTTAACTGATGTGAAATGCAAACTTTTTTTTGCTGCCCTCCTTTCGTTAAGCCACCTCAGCAGCACAACTGTCACCTTCCCTGTGTGCTTTTTTTTTTAATATGAATGTGAAATTAGCGAGGATGCCCTTTCCCCTGGCGGACAGAATCCTCTGTTATTAAAAAGTAAAGCACTTTAATAATGAAAACTTTTTCCTCTTTTTCTTGTGTTTTAACTGTTTAAAATTAATGAGAAGGGCAGAATGGTTGTCAAAGCGATATTGAAAGCCGGGCAGCCAGGACCGAATAAGCACAAAAATCCCTCTAGAGTGTTAAATAAACAGAGCTCCAGCCCTCTCCGAATCCCTCTGTTGGTTATTGTATACATTCTGTAACAGCTCTCAGAATAGATCTGAGAGCCAGGGAGGCAGAGAGGTTTCAGAATTCCAATAAAGGCCTCAAATTAAAGACAGCCTGGTGCGAATTCCAGGAGAAAATTAAAGAGACCTCAAGCTTAAGTGACAGGTGACTTGCTTCTGTGTCACAACTGTCAGGGGATTTAGTGATAATATGGCAATATATTACAAAGGGTTTTTCTTATTCCCCCCTTTAGGTTTCAAAATGAGGCATCTTTTCTTCCCAACCAAAAAAAAAAAAAAAAAATTACATATATATAACGTGAGGGTGTATACAAGTGAAATACGTAGGGAAAAAAAAACATGATAGAACTAGGTTCACAGGTTTCAAATGATAAGGTCAGTTTTAGTAAAATATAAGAATACGTTAATGGCAGAAAAAAACAATATACAATTCTTAGGAAAAAATAGCTCACTCCTCCCTAACCCCCGCTTCCAGAAATACCTTATTTTAAA
The DNA here is from genome assembly GCF_001698545.2 of Rhinopithecus bieti. Lineage (NCBI taxonomy): Eukaryota > Metazoa > Chordata > Mammalia > Primates > Cercopithecidae > Rhinopithecus > Rhinopithecus bieti. The sequence goes on along the minus strand of NW_016803673.1, from coordinate 3,313,111 downwards.
ATTGCCCCTCTTGAGAATGAATGAGGTATTTTTCAGTTGTCTTCTGGGGAGGACAATCTAAATTTAAACTGAAGACAGAGTGGGGCAGAGTTATGCAGCACCACCTCAGCCCCAGACAGGGAAAATGCTCCTATAATGAGAGCGGGTCAAACCCCTCAGGGCACACGAATACCTGGCAGGACTGGCTCTCCCACCCTCAAAGCCACAGAGTCAGTCCTGGTTAATGAAGCTAACTTGCAACTAGAGGACCATGGGTAGTTCAGAAAACACATTTCCAACCATCCATCCGCGCAGGCAACGCACCTTTGTCTCTAATATCCTACTGATCTTGGAAAACACAGGCCATCAGAAAGGATGGGCAGGGGGCTCTGAACTTATTTTAAGATCTCGCAGCACCAGCAACGGTTCCTTTGTTAGGATAAGTTTACAGGTATATTTCACAGGACAAAACGCTTGTAGGAAAATATGGTTGGGTGTGTGTATACTTTGATGATGAAGATTTCACACCTATCAAGAAGCAACAGATGGGAGTCTAAGATAAATAGGTTGGACTATTTTAGTGCAAAAGTAGTAGCAAAGGTAGGAGGTTTTGTGAAAGCCTGCACCTTGATATTGCCAACTTCCAAGGTATTTTTAAGCTAAATGGAAGGGTTTTGTTTTAATCACTTTATTGCCAAGCTGAGTTTTACCCCCATGGTCCCTAGAACCTTCTGAGTGCTTCCCAGTAAAGTTGAAAGATCAAATTTATTCTCTTTGTAGGTAGGTGAACATTCACACACCCAGACATAGCTATATATATTTTATATACCTAAATATGAAATATACATTTTACAGATGCTTCACTCGCTTTCTTTCTGTTCACAGAAGCCCAAAAATGTATGTGCCAAAGGGACATTTACCATGGGCTTCAATCGCGCTGGGTGAAGGACAGGGGCCCTGTAATGAGGTGTCTGGCTATCTGAATGAAAGGCCTAGCAACGGAACCCACATTTACATGCCTGGCATTAGTTCACATGCTAGAAAGCTGCTCAAATTGAGGACAGCAATTAAGACACACGGTATTTCTTATGCACAACAGAATTAAAAGTTGTATCCAGCATCTAGTTTATTCTTTTTACTACTGACATGAATCACACGTAAAATTCTCTCTCGGGTTATGTATATCTATGCGATAATTAGTAACACAATTTAGTTCAGTTTTTCTTTTTCCTCTGAATTCAAGTTAAACTTGGCTCAGCAAGCCAGGTCTTTACCAACATGACACCTAGAACGTAGGATGGTTAATTCAGCTTTCTAAGTTAATCAGTTATATCATGAAAGCCCAACCTTGCTCAGCTTTCCTAAAAATAAAAATTAAAAAAATCATCAAACCTTAAAAATATCCAAGCATTCACTACTATCTATCAAGGAAGGAGCTGGGGCTGAGATCATGAGACAGAGTTTCTAGACCTAAGAATCTATGAGGTCTGGAACTCTACAGGGCACTTTACGCCTTGTTTTATTTAAACCTCACAGCAATCGTGTGTTTTACAGATGGGAAAACTGAGGCTGGGAGAAGATAATCTGCCTGAGATTGCAGAGCTACCAGCTGGGAAGCAAGAATTCAAACTCAAACTCCTATCTGTCTGACTCTGGGACCTGGTTCTTACTCATGAAGTTAGAACCGCTCCTCAAGTCTCAGGAAGTCTTTGAGGTTGGCCTCAAGCCAGGGGAAAGGCTTAAGGAGAAGAATTTATGCTGCAAGGCCAGAGAAGGGCAGATGTTACCAAAGAAATGACTGTAGCTTGTTGCTGAAAGAGTGGAGGGAGGTGCAGCTGCTCCGCTCCTTCTTTGGGGATGCGTATTTCAGGAGAGGCTTCCTGCCCTTCTACAGCTTCCCTGCGTTGTGCAGACAGGCAATGATCAACTCTCTGGAGAGAAATGATCTGCACTCAGGGATAAAGACTGACACCAGCGCCAGGCCCAGAAAGAGTATACCTGAGACTACGTTTGATCAAACTTACAATCTCATTTTGTAATCGTACTACTTGCTCTTATTTCTGGAGAGCTGGCAGATGCTAATGTTTCACTTATTATGATACAGCAAAAAAGGGCACTGGGATTCATGTCCCTGAGTCTGGGCTTTAATTCCACATCTGCTACTAACTTGTATGACTACAAATAATCATGACAGTTACAGTAATAATAAAAAATGCCCTTTGGGCCCAGTGTGGTGGCTCACGCTTGTAATCCCTGCACTTTGGGAGGCCAAGATGGGCAGATCACCGGAGGTCAGGAGTTTGAGGCCAGCCTGGCCAACATTGTGAAACCCAATCTCTACTAAAAATACAAAAGTTAGCCAGGCGTGGTGGTGTGTGCCTGTAATCCAGCTACTTGGGAGGCTGAGGCAGGAGAATCGCTTGAATCCAGGAGGCAGAGGCTGCAATAAGCTGAGATCACGCCACTGCACCCCAGCCTGGGCAGCACAGTGAGACTCCATCTCCAGAAAAAAAAAGCCCTTTGGTCCTATGCTTTATACTTGGGATTCCAGGACTATTTCCCACACAATCCTCTGATGTCCTTAGAAGAACACTATTTTATCTCAACTTTACATGTGAAGAAACTGAGGCTTAGAAAGGTCTAGTCCTGGCCGGGTGCGGTGGCTCACGCCTGTAATCCCAGAACTCTGGGAGACCGAGGTGGGTGGATCACAAGGTCAAGAGATTGAGACCATCTGGCCAACATAGTGAAATCTCATCTTTACTAAAAATACAAGAATTAGGTGGGTGTGGTGGCATGTGCCTGTATTCCCAGCTACTCAGGAGGCTAAGGCAGGAGAATCGCTTGAACCCGGGAGGCGGAGGTTGCAGTGAGCCAAGATCGTGCCACTGTACTCCAGCCTGGGGGACAGAGCAAGACTCCGTCTCAAAAAAAAAGGTCCAGTCTTTGCCCAAAGTCACACGCTGGTGACAGATGTGGAACGTGACCCTGAGGCTGTGCTCTTAGCCACTCTGCTACACTGCCTCTTCGAAAGAAAGTGAGGCTTAGAAAGGTCCAGTCTTTGCCCATAGTCACACGCTGGTGACAGATGAGGAACGTGACCCTAAGGCCGTGCTCTTAGCCACTCTGCTACACTGCCCCCACGATCAGCTCCCCATCTGCTCCCTGCTGATCCCACAGAGCTGCTGTGGAACCATTAATTAAGTATCTGGGGAAACATTAAAAAAGAAACCAAAAGGCCGGGGGTGGTGGCTTGCACCTGTAATCCCAGTACTTTGGGAGGCCGAGGTGGGCGAATCACGAGGTCAGGAGTTCGAGACCGGCCTGACCAACATGGTGAAACCCTATCTCTACTAAAAATACAAAAAAATGGCCGGGCACAGTGGCTCAAGCCTGTAATCCCAGCACTTTGGGAGGCCAAGGCGGGCGGATCACGAGGTCAGGAGATCGAGACCATCCTGGCTAACACAGTGAAACCCCGTCTCTACTAAAAATACAAAAAATTAGCCCCGGGCGTGGTGGTGGGCGACTGTAGTCCTAGCTACTCAGAGGCCGAGGTGGGAGAATGGCATGAACCCGGGAGGCGGAGCTTGCAGTGAGCCGAGATCGCGCCACTGCACTCCCAGCCCTGGGTAACAACAGGCGGCGAGAACTCCGTCTCAACCAGAGAGAGAGAGAGAGAAAAAAAAAAAAAACATAGAGGTGGGTGGTGGCGCGGGCACCCTGTATTCCCAGCTAACCTTGGGGGGACTTGGAGGCTGAGCAGAAGAATCGCTTTGAACCAGGGAGGTGGAAGGTTGCCAGTCCCGAGGTGGAGACTTGCCCACCTGCCACCCTCGGCAGCATGGGCCGACACGGCCGACACGACTCGCCACCGGTCAAAAAAAAAAAAAAAGAAACCCCAAAAAACCTCCTTAACTAGAATTTATGATAGTTCGAAAAGAACAGAAGTGTGCCAAGACCAATGAAGATCTGTATGGCCACAGGTCAACACCCCTAACAACAAACTATTAATAAAGGGTGGTCCAGAGGCTTATGAGTCTTCTATGAAATACTGACTTGCTTCAAGTAACCTGATGACCAATGGAGGCTTTAATAGCTTTTATTGTTCACAGGGATCTTTGCTGTGGTACTAACTGTTGATCAACTGTCACCTCTAAAAATGACTAACATTTCCTCATTCAAAAAATGATTCAGTTCAATTATCTTGGTTTAGTTAATACTAATAAATATATGTATACAGTTAAATATATGTGCTTTGAAGTTAAGACTTCAAATCCCAGAATGACTAAAGCATATTGGTGTGCCCCTGTGAAAATTCCTTCACCTCTCTAAGTCTCAGTTTCCTCATCTGTAAATTGGGGCCATCACTACCTTCTCAGATTGCTAGATTAAATGGGACCATGTATGTAAAGAGTGTAGCACAGTGCTAGGTTGTGCTAGGTTGGGAATACACACTTTGCTAATAGAGGCTATGGCTATTTCCTCTCCTGGTATTACATACATTTCCTTAGATGCTCTCTAAAACAAGGGAACTTAAGTCAGGGTCAGTGAAACAGGGTCCCTCCCTGCTCAGGGAGAATAATGATCCAAATACAGGCACATGCTAAAGCATAATAGAAACTCTTAAGCTTGATCTATCTGGCCCTGATTTTCCGGTCCATCCTCAGGCACACAAAAACAAATGTAAAATATTCAAGTGATTAATATCTCACACACAAAATTACATATAGCAACACTGCACCCACACACGGGAATACTGAGTAAGGGTGTGGGGTTGGGTGAGGGAATAATGGTTTAGTCAGGTGCAGCCTTAAGAGAAGGAGCAGGAAAGGGTGTCCAGGGCTGTCTGCACCTGCTCAGAATCTCCATATGGAACTGCATGGATAATAAAAATTTTTCTTCTTAATGATCTCAACTTTACTCTTCCTCTGTGGATAGCACACACACATTAAAAAATGGATGAACTAAGTGTGTCTGAAAGGAGACACAGAGATACCTACTTCTTCCACGCTGTCTGGGATAGGCAGGTCTAAGCAGCCGTCCTTGCTGAGAATCTGGACAGGGACCACTGGGGCTGAGCGTGTGGAGCTGCCTCCAGACTCATTCTGGCCTGGACCTCCTTTCTGGGGAGCCTGCTGCTGTCTGGCAGGCTTCCAGAATGGACCGTAGCCCACTCACTAGATGAGAGTGGCAAACGCATCCAGAAGCAAAGACGAGAAAAAACAAAACAAAACAAAAACAAAACAAAAAAAAAAAAACAAGATTTGGCCTAATCTAACGTCCACGGTTCTTAAAATAAATGTTTTGCTTGACAGAGGAAGTAACCTATACGCAAAGCGTCTACTACCCCAAACCAAGTGAGTCATGTCTGTTGGCAGCAAGCACAATAAATAACAAAACTCACCTGGGCTCCCCATCGTTTCCCTTTAAAACAATCATCTCTCGTCAGAACACACAAAATATCTTCCATCTTAATCTCAGAAACGCTGTAAAAGGAAGGGCATAGCAAGGTAAACCTTTTGCTCTTTCAGAAACATCCAAGACCTTGATGCACAAAACTGGCCTATTCTTGAGCTAATTAGACATGAAGTAGAAGTGACACCTTCCCAGGAAAAGAAATATTTTCCTAAACCCTTAGGAATGGAGAAGGGGACCTCTATGATATTAAAGGGACAGGATGATATTCCTGACAATTTCTTTCCTCCCTGATGAATTTAAAAGAGGCTACATTTAGAATTTCCTTAATAGAGATTGTGTCATTCTTTTTTTTTTTTTTTTTTTTTTTTTTGAGACGGAGTCTCGCTCTGTTGCCCGGCCTGGAGTCTGTGGCCGGATCTCAGCTCACTGCAAGCTCTGCCTCCCGGGTTTATGCCATTCTCCTGCCTCAGCCTCCCGAGTAGCTGGGACTACAGGCGCCCGCCACCTCGCCCGGCTAGTTTTTTGTATTTTTTTAGTAGAGACGGGGTTTCGCCATGTTAACCAGGATGGTCTCGATCTCCTGACCTCGTGATCCGCCCGTCTCGGCCTCCCAAAGTGCTGGGATTACAGGCTTGAGCCACAGCGCCCGGCCCATTATTTCTTAATAAATTTTGAATAACAAACAAGTGTGCCCACTCAACTGATCAACTCCCTTGCCTTCAGCAGCTGATGATGAAATAGAAAGCATTTTGATCTCTTTAGTTTATACTGAAGAGGGAAAAAAAAAAAAAAAGGAAAGAGAAGGGTGGCCAACATCCTCCACTGTGGGGTAAACACCCCTGTGAGGGTAACGAGGGCACAAAGCCCTGTCCACAGCAGCACTGCCCTTTCTTCTTCTACCCTGAAGGAGCTTCACTACCCTTGTCTCTTAATTACTGAGGGGTGAAGACCAAAGGATCTCTGATAAACCCAGAGCCATGTGCCAAGCACTGAGACAAGAACTCGGGTTTCACTCAGGAACAGAAACCACCAGGAGCCAGAACAAATCAGTCAGACCTGCCTAGCGGTGGAGTCTGGAAAGCCTCCGCTTCATCCAATTGACTGCAAGGCCACAGCATTCGAATGTAGGGAGCAGAGAGAGACTTGTGTGTCAGAGATGAAGGAGGAAACGTGAGCTGCTGATAAGATACTTCCCAGGGAGAAAGAGAAACAGAAAGAGAAGGAGGAGTTCTAGGGGGGAAACAGATCATAAAAAGACAAATGATTTTGTTGTATGTTCTTTTTTTTTTTGAAAATGTAACAGCAAATTAAAACATGAATGGCAACCTCTTAGGTGGGAGAAGACAATTCTCCCCCTTTCACCCAAAGGTTACTCTGACAAGGCTATGAATGAAAATGTCACGTCTCTGACAGCGATTTACCTGAAATGTGTCATCTCCCTGCACACCCCCAGTCCTCACCCCTCAGCATCCTCTCTCTGCTGCCAACTCACAGCCCTATGGGTGAGTGAAGCCTTTTTACAGCAGCAAGAGTCAACCAGAGGAGGCAGAGCATGCTCTGAAAGGGCAGGAGTCGGAGGGAGAGTGCCCTGACTTCATGGGAAATCTACTTTTCATAGGAGACAGGAATGCATGGCTATTGAACTCCCCTCTCATTTGTGCCTGGAACCCTGAAGAAAGGTGAAAACATAGCCCAGTCCCATCTTTTTCTTGGTCTATCTGATTTGCTTCTATTCATCACTTTTTTCTTGAGAAAAAAAGAGGAAAAACACAAAAGTAAAAGAAACGCAACAACTTGGAGTCAAATCTTGAAGCAGAAAGAAAAAAGAATCATGCCACTTGCAGTCAGGAATATAAAAAGCTAAATAGCCACAGAAAGGCAGTGTTCTCAAATGCATGTGCTGATATTCCAGCCGGAGTGCGGCTCATATGCTGCGTGTCCACATGGCGATGTCGGGGGACCACACACCCCAAGCACACGGGAGCTGAGAGGGAACTGGAGTGATTTACAGTTTCAAAGGGACTTCTTCCTCTTCCTAAGAAATTGCTGCTTCTGAGGAACAAAGCAAATCTACTATGATTATTTATGGGTCCATCAACAGATCTGAATCACCCCACCTTAGTATGAAACGAGATGGATAAATACATAAATTCAGGGAACTGTCTTATGCCTGATCTAAGAAACACACGTTTTGATGAAGCATTTACATTTTAATAAACCAATGATGATTTTCATTAGAAACACATTTAAAGGGGAGGCAGAAAAAAGTTAAGAAGTTGACAAATACAGAGAAGTCAAAAGAATGCAGAAGCAAAGTTCTGAGCATCTAGACAGAGGTGGCAATGGCCCAGGAACCTGTCTCTTGCCCTGTGTGCTCCATTCAACTGCCAGGGCGAGCACCGCAGCGCTCGGTCTAGGAAGGCGGGTGGCCATTTGTCGTGCTGGCCCTTGCTGCCGAGAGCCTCGGCCTGCCTTCTCCAATCTGCCCTGTGATGCCTCAGCCCTCCCAGCGCCCCTCTGCCTGGCTCTCATGTTCTCAGGCACGAAACATGCACATGCTTCCTCCTCCTCAAAAAATATTTAGGGGTGGACCTTTTGGGTTCTAAAAATGTTCAAGTCTGCTTCTTCCCACTGCACACTTTGCAACTGGTTAATAGGGTTTTTTTTTTTCATTAAGTCAAAGAAATAGTTCATGTATAGATATAGCCAATGTAGAGCCTTTCCTCAAACAGAAATTGGGAAGAGCAATGCATGATTGCAACGTAATAACCCAGATTCTGATGTCTGTTTAAGTTTATTATAGCACGCCCACGAGGCAGGCAGCAGTCCAGGCCCAGGCCCCTCACAGGTGAGTTTTCAGGGCAGACACCAGTGAAGTGAGGCTCACGCAAGGACCCTCCCTCCTCACGCAAATGCTCTTCCACCACCCTGCAGAGTCCCTCCCCAAAAGACCTACACTTCCTCCTTTCGGAAGAGGTGGCGTTATCACTGAGTTGTCTTCCTTCTAACGTGGGATTAAAAAGGGAGTCATGTAAATGCGGTCACACTATTTTTTCCAGACAAGATCATCACAGCAGATGATGGTATTTGTTATGTCTTTAAAATATACCTGACTCCCTAATACTTCGTGCCTCTGCTAATCACTGTTTTCCCTTCTCAATTTTAGCTTTATATGTGAGCCCTTCATAGCAATCTACTTGAACGTGTTATTAGAGACAAATAAAGAGAACAGAGAGAGGCACGTCTGCTGTTAACTCTAGCATTAGACAATTATCATTGGACTCTGTAAGTGCTGTCACTCATTTTTCTTAGGAAGAGGTCATGTGAAAGTGAACGAGCGTGGGGGAACATCCAGAGAGCTGCAGCCAGCAAGGAACGGGAGAATGGAATTTGCAGCTCTAGAATGGAAGGAAGAGGAAAAGAAGTGTGGAGCGACTGACAGGCTGTTATGGTGTGGTGACTACATTTTCTATTGTGGGGCCACAACACAAAATTCTGAAGATGCTTTCTGCAGGTACACAAATTCCTATGACAGAGAAACGCAGCCACCAGCAGCATTGTGACGGGCTCCCAGCCTGTGAGAACAGGGTCAGGGAGGAAAAGGAAACCAGCTGCGCCAGCGGGCTTGCATTTCACCTTCCCCAGGGTTCCTGGTACACTCGCCTGGTGGGTGTCAGCCTCGATGCTGAAAGGGCCGCAAAGAGAGGCCAGCCAGCCTCCAGCTGAGGGAGCTCAGAACTCAGCCGGAGAAGCGGTGCTGGGTGAAAAGTGACTGATCTGTATGAGATTTCTTTCACCAACAAGATATAATATGCACATCTTCCTTAACAAATAAAAACTACTCTTTCATCAACTGACAGACTGTGTTAAGATAAGGAATACATTGAAGAAAGGAAAACCCAAACTATATTTTGGCCCCCCTGACATTACAACCAGGAGTAGTTTCCTTCCTCCCTCAATACTGGAGGACACACGACACATTTTCTGAATGAGCCTCAGTCCATAAGTGTTCACACTAACAACCTTGAAAGAGTTTTGAAAAGCCTTACTAGCATGAGAGGTGGAGTTCTGCTGGTGGGAGATGGGGCAGGTATGGTGGGGACAGCCACACACAGCTCCTGCAACTGAGTGGGCCGCACCCCTAACAGGCCTCCAGGCTGCCTGCTAGGATGTTTCCATTCCAATGAAGAATGCAGTGCTTTGTTCTAGCAGTGTACTTTAGGGGAGAAAACGGTGTTGCAGTTTTATTTGATGTTTTACATAAAACACAGGGCTGGGCAAGGAAAAGGAAATAAGACTATCTCATTTACAGCAGAGCTGAGCTGTGTGCTCATGGCACGCCAGGTCTGGAATCCAGGGCTTTACTAAAGCAGGGGTATGAGGTGCTGAACTGTGACACACAGGATGGCGGCTGAACGTCCTGGCTGTGAGTGTAGTATGGATTTCAACAGCCTCAAAATCATTTCCCCTGGGTTTATCTTCCTGGGGGAAGGAAATTGTGTGGTAAGTAAAAAGCATTATTTCTTTAAAAGACAAATCAACTTTGAAGATACAAACCATTAATTGCAAGAAATAAAAGTTGTGAACAAAAGGCCTTTCAGAAGCTGCATACTTATCTTTATAGCAGGAGAAACAAAACACAGCTCTCTAAAAGAAAACCAAGTACAACAGATCATCCTATGACTTAGTCTGGCAATGCAATGAAAACTGTCATGTGCTGAGGATATTAAGGGTTTTAGTTTTTGCCACTGGCTATTCTGGGACTCATTTAGGGATCACAAGGGTTAATGGCTCTTCATCAGCTTACAAGGCCCATCCACTGTAAAAGGCGACCGAAAGTTAATTAGGTGAGATCAGCCGAAACCCCATTCAGGTTTCTGACTCACTTGATTTTGTGAGAAGCCAACGAGTTGACATATTCTGCCTCCGAAGGAGCCAAAATGAGCAAGCTGCTCCCATGGCAGCCAATCCGGGCGGTTCTTCCAATCCGGTGGATGTATTCTGCAGGTGAAGATGGAGCGTTGTACTAAAAAGGGTAACAAAAATGAAGGCATTCATAGATCAAGGGACTGCCATTAATTGGAAGTGCAATACCCCTCACCTGCCTCCAGGTATCCCAAGAATTAAATCCTGGTGCTATGGTTACCCTAACACAATCATAAGGAGAAGTCACTCAACCCTGAAACTCCTGGCTTCATTGGAGATAACAAGGCTCTGACACGCAAATGTGAACCGTGGCCACGTTTCCGATAAACGAGACGTCTTCTCATCCCAGTATCTCCTTTTTAATTTTACTTCTCCACAGGTCTCTTCATTTTCTGATTTGCATCTTTTCACTGTGGTGACTGGATGAGGTGAAAATGTAGGCAGGTGGGGGTACATTTCTCCAGGATGATCACATGACCTTGGCCTACTTCCTTGGAAGACAAGGCCATAGGGTGAGGTGTCCAGAGGAGACTGGAGGGCATAAGGACGAAGGGGCTCCCTGCTCTGTGGGCAGAGTCTACCTCTGCTGCCAGGCCACCAGGAGCAGGCCCCAGGAGCTGGTCCCCACCAGCCTGCAGCAGCCCCATTCAGTCCTTTAGAATGAAGGCCATTCTACAGAATGTGAGCAGGTGAGGGGCAGGTTCCCTGCAGGTAGGACATGCTTCTGCTTGCATGGAGAGCACTGCCAACTCAGAGAAAAGAGCAGACTCTAGCACTCATTATGATGGATAATGCACAGTATTTTATGTTTTCTTTGGCAATAACTTTGTCATCATTAAAGCTAATTGACCATCCACTCATTCTTCCTTTTTTTTCCAACTTTGATGCTACACAAATGAAAAAGATGAGGGCCAAGATGAATATAATGTATGGGAGGCTAAGCACATGAAATGAATCAATATTCACAATATAAGCTCTAAATGATCAATTCTGTATGTCTGGCCTCCCGTACATTAAAATCGTCATTGCCTTATCCATCATTGCCTTATCTTCAGTTCACTCTGTGGCCAGCAGGAAAGAAGACACAATGCCTCCAGTTCTAAAGTGATCATCTGCAGGGAGCAGATCTGACATCCTGGCCAGTGACAGGCATGCAATCCCACTAAAATGTGAATAAACCATGACTCACGTCAACAGGGCACGTGTCCCCCAGCCCCCACACAGAAGGGCTTAAAAATACCATTCTGTAGACTAACTAAAAGAAAAAACAAAACTAAAACCACCAGACTCTAGTGCTAGCACCTGTACCCTCTGGCAAAGCATCTAAGGCTAGAGGTATGTGTAAGATGCTGTCAGGAACTTAATTGCTCCCTGCAGGTCAATGTACGTGGACACGGCTCTCAGGACAGCTGAGCCATTTCCTTCCGGACACAATGAGGCCTCCCAGGGGCCGAGGTAATTCCTGTTGTTTTCAGATTGTTGAAATTTTGGTTTGCGACATGAATTAGTCTAGAAGCAGGAGAGCCTGCCACCTCCCTCTCATGAACGCACATTCTGGCTGTTTTGCTGCAGTGGTGAGGTGGGCTGGGTTAAGGAAAGACGTCAGGGGAATTGTACAGATAAGGCTGGTTTGCTGCCTGGTTACCAGGGCAACACCCAAGAGGATAATAATAATTATTCTACTTAAAGCCAATGCATCTACTCATGATCATATATTCCTGCCTCAAGCTTACACCTTAACTACTAAAAAATTACCTGAACAATCCACGTGACTTGAGGGAGATCTAAGCCCCGAGCTGCAACATCCTTTAAAAAGAAAAGAATATGGTTTAACACTGAGTTTCTGAATCTTTCTGGGGTCCTGGATATGTCTGATAATTTAACACAAACTCTGAGAGTTCACCCGCCCACAGTGCACACACATTTGGGCATACACGTGTATGCCCAGTACACACACACACACACACACATACACACACACACACACAGAGTCCTGCATACAACTTCAGGGGACTCGGGGACCCACTGCAGTCCTCTTGTGGTTAAAAATTCTGATTTCCGGCCAAATTCTACAGAATCCATTGATGAGGGCGTCACAACACCCTTTGCTAAAAGAATCGACAGGTTAGCCTAGGAACTTAAACAGTAATGACCAGTTGCGTAATGTAAAGAACTCTGAACACGCATTTTATGTGAAAAACCACTTGATGATGAACACATTCACGGATCATCATCCCCTGGCCACAACCATGAGCAACGCCGAATAACAAGCTGGCCTTGAGGTGTGTTCTCGAACATCTCCCCTCGAGGCATTTGCTGTGGGAGTGAAGTGCAAAGTAGTTACTGAGGATTTTGCTTTCTGGCCTCAGAGAGCAGCAAGGATCCAGCAGTCCTCCGTCTCTTCTGATGGCTAGATTAGAATACAGGCCAAACCCATGATCACTTCAAAGACTTAGCTAGAGAGATGAAAAACTATGAAAGCAATGGAGATTTATTTTTTAATTTTATGGATCTTTTCAACTAGTCACCACGGAAAGAGCAAAAATTCTCTCCTCTCTCTAGGCTCTTACCATTCCAGCAGACTGGAAAGTGGGCATTTCCCTGACTTCAGCTAACATTTGCACTCAGGATTCATTCTTCAAGAATAACAGTCGTAATGAGAGTGTCCCAGTCAACATTTACTGGACACTTACTATCCACCACACACTGCGTTGAGATCTTTACCTGCGTTGCCTTGACTAATCCTCAAAACAACTATTACCCCCATCTGACAGATGAGAAAACCAAAGTTAAGAGAGATTAAATAGTTGTTTGGGGACACACAGCTGGGGAGTGGAAATAATCCTCAAATCCAGGTCTGCTTTGCTTTTTCAAGGCCATATTATATTATACCACATGCCACCATCAAAAATGATCCTCTGTCCCTCATATGCTGCTGGTGGGAATCCCTATGGCAGGGAATTTGGTAGTATCTAGCAAAATTACATGTGCATTCGCTCTTGACCCAGGGCAGTATCACTTCTAGAAGTCCATCCAAAAAAAGATACACTGACAAAAATACAAAATGATATGGGCATGAGGCCATTCATTTCAGCACCATATATGATTGTAGATCTAGAAAAAAACTGTTGACCCGCAGAAGACAAGTTCGATAAAATACAGCAATATCTCATGTAACAGAGTATATACAGCTATAAAAAAAAAAACAAAGATTTCTATATATGGATATGGAGACTCTAGAATATATTTTGAGAGTGTCTAGTATGCTTGTGTAAGAAGTTGGGAAAATACAAACATATTTGCTCATATTTCAGTAGGAAATAATGCTGGGAAGAACCCCCAAAGCTCAAAAAAATCTTTACCGCCAGGGGAGGAAGAAAAGAGGAAGGACAAGATAAAGATGGAAGCTACACTTTTTCTTTTTTCTTTTTTTTTTGAGATGGAGTCTCGCTGTGTCGCCCAGGCTGGAGTGCAGTGATGCGGTCTCGGCTCACTGCAAGCTCTGCCTCCCAGGTTCACGCCATTCTCCTGCCTCAGCCTCCCTAAAAGCTGAGACTACAGGCGCCCGCCATCACACCCGGCAAATTTTTTGTATTTTTAGTAGAGACGGGGTTTCACCATGTTAGCCAGGATGGTCCCGATCTCCTGACCTTGCGATCCACCCGCCTCGGCCTCCCAAAGTGCTGAGATTACAGGCACGAGCCACCGAGCCTGGTTGGAAGCTACACTTTCTTTAATGAACCTTGATACTTTTGACTTACACCGTGGAAGTGTCTTGGCATAATTTAAAAAGATAAACAGCTGTCACTATAGGAAATACAGAGTATCACTTGTGCCATATTCTCACCAAACAAAATAAAACCTGAAACCTAGAACCTAAATCTAATCAAGTCTCTAGATCCAACTACTAGTTTACAGGAAGTATGGGAAAGAGGAACATGTTGAACAGCATGAGGACACAATTAGCCAAATCCTGAACGTAGGGTATTCTAAAAGACAAACGATCTGGTTTCCTCAAGAAAAAAGTTAAAGAAAAATAAAGGAGGGGTAACAACACCCAAAAAACATTAAATAGGCAGATGGAGAACCAATACCTTGATGGAAGCTCACAAAACCACCAACTGTGGTTATCTCTGGATGGAAGGATCTAGGGGGATTTTTACTTTTCTGTGTTTGGCTTTCTTGTAACAATGAATTCTTATCATTTCCCCTACAATTTTTATTTAGAAAAATTTAAACCTACAGAAAAGTTAAAAGACTAGTACAACCTAGATTAAGGAGATACAGATGTAACTCCTTCATCTAGATTCTGCCACCGCCTGTCTTTGGCCCATCTGTGTTCTATCTATCTACTCATGCCCCCACACACATACACATATGCAAGCACATTTTTCTGAACCATCTGAAAGTAGGTTGCAAACATCATGACATTTTAACCCTAAATACTTTAACACATACCTCCTAAGTAAAAGGACACTGATCTACATAACCACAACACTATTATCACACCTCAGAAATTTAACACTGAATAGCATTTTCTAATCAACAGTCCATATTCAGATTTCTCCAACTGTACCTAAGATGTCTCCTTTTTTTTTTTTTTTTTAAAGACGGGGTCTCATTCTGCTGCCCAGGCTGGAGTACAGTGGCACAACCACTGCTCATTGCAGGCTCAACCTCCTGGGTTCAAGTGACGCTCTGGCCTCAACCTCCTGAGTAGCTGCACAACTACCGGCAAGTTCCACCACACCCGGCTAATCTAGATTCTTTTTGTTCAGGCTGGTCTTAAACTCCTGGGCTTAAGCGATACTCCCATCCCAGCCTTCCAAAGCGTTGGGATTACAGGCATGAGCCACCACACCTTAATATGCCTTTTACAGTTGTTTTTCTTTCCTAAACTAGGATCAGATGGTAGATCACGCACTCCACTGTCCCTGTAGACTTCCTCTGTTTGGAACCATACCCCTGCCTTTGATTGACTTACTTAGTTTTTTGATGTCTGTCATTTTTTAAGAACATCAAAATGTTCCTGAGGACATCAGACAACTGGATTTGTCTAACTGCTTCCTCATGGTAAGGTTCTGGTTAGGCTTTCTGGCAGAAACAACCTCAGGGTGGTGTGTGCTTCCCACGGTTCCATGTCGGGAAACACACTGGGGCAGTCTGTCCTGTATGGGTCCCTCTGTTGCGAAGGTGACTTTCTCCTTTGTAATGAGTAACTCGGGAGTGACACTTTGAGACCATGCGAATAACATGGTCCTGTTTCCTAAAACCTTTCACCCAAGGCTTTTAGCATTTATTGATGGCCCTTGTCTGTACTGTTACCTTGATGACTCTCTAAGTCTACCATTCCTTCCTTCCATTTCACAGCTCTGGGATACTTCTGTAAAAACAGCCCACCCCTCACCACTGTTAAGTATCACAAAGGATGCATACGTACATAGCTTTTTTTTCTTTTTTTTGAGACAGAGTCTCGCTCTGTTGCCCAGGCTGGAGTGCAGTGGTCTCAATCTCCCAACCTCGTGATCCGCCCGCCTCAGCCTCCCATAGTGCTGGGATTACAGGTGTGAGCCACCGTGCCCGGCCTGTACATAGCTTTTTTGAAAAACAATACTACGTGAAGTACTACAAGAAACACACTCCCGGTGGGCACAGTGGCTCACATCTATAATCCCAGCACCAGCACTTTGGGAGGCTGAGGCAGGTGAATCACCTGAGGTCAGGAGTTCGAGACCAGCGTGACCAACATTGTGAAACTCCATCTCTACAAAAAATACAAAATTAGCCAGGCATGGTGGTGCATGCCTGTAATCCTAGCTACTTCAGAGGCAGAGGCAGAGGCAGAGGCAGGAGAATTGCTTGAACCCAGGAGGTGGAGGGTGCAATGAGCCAATATCGCACCATTGCACTCCACCCTGGGCAACAAGAGCAAAACTCCGTCTCAAAAAAAAAAAAAAAAAAAAAAAAAAAAAAAAGAAACACACTCCTGCTTCCCCAGGGTCAGAGGCAGGACTTGGGGGAGACACCACCCCACCATCACTCCCCCAGAAGGACCACTGAGGGTACCTCAGGATTTGTCTGCCTTCACTCGTACCTCAGATTTGTGGGTTTCCTTTGAATGCTGGCTAGGCTGCATTTGTAAGTGTGTAAGCAGAAGTTAAATGTACTAAAAGTGTGTCAACCGCCCACAAAGCGTTTTCAGACAGCTCCCACAGGCTCTGGAAGCTGAAGGCTGATGTTGCAGAGCTGATGCCTTTGAGAACACAATTTAGGATGTTTTCTATCTAAAGGGGAGCGGGAGCCCCTTTCTACACCAACTACAGTTTATGTTTTTAGAAACACTGATGAGTTCTTACATCTGCAAAGCTCTTGTGAAGAACTGATTTCTTTTCTTTAAGTGCCCTGCAGTGGGAGATACATGTAGGCACGGGCTGCTTGAGCTTCACAGACATGACTTGTAAAAAATTTAACGCTCATTGGCTTAGTAAATTCAACCAGCAAACACTAAGACTCTAAAGATTCTAAAACAACGTGTGATGTTTATGAAACTCACTGTGAGTCCAAACACACTGCAACAGTGAGTGATGAAGGACGCCGGCAGACTGTCATTGTGTCTTCAAGGTTCTACTTCCTACTTAGGTGACCTAGCTCTGGACAACAGGCTAAGACACAATCTTCTGGTCTGCCACTAATGCGTGTGTTGGGGGAACCTCACTGACAGCCAACCACTGCCCAATACTCCTTGTTTTCTCTCCCCCAGATTTAACTCAGTCGTTTCTTTAGGCTACCACAGTGAATAAGGAGAAAGAAAGGCAAGTCCTGGTCTAGGAAGAGAGAACTGGACTGCTTGCTCCAGTCTCACTTAGGGGCTGTCCAATCCGCGTGGGTCAGTTCGGCAAGCTGAGCCTCAGCTGCCCCACCTAGAAAATGGCTGGGAGAACCATGCTATGTACATCATGAGGTTGTTGCTAAGATCAAATGAGACCATGTATGTGACAAATATCTTGAGACCTACAAATCTCAGTATTCTTGAGATTCTATAAATCTCACTTACCCTGGTGAAGTAAGAACTGGTATGATGGCAATTAGGCAGAGAAGTGATTTCAATGTCTCTGTACTCTCCTCCTCCACCATATCTCATTCTCTGCCCCTGCCCCACCCTGGGAGAGGTCGCAGGGAAGCAGCAGAGGCTCCATTTCCCTGGAGCACCGTCAGCCAGCTACATCAGATCAACAGGAAATCATGACCCACCAAGACTCGGCAGAGGATTCTGTTCCGTCTGCTCTTAGAACTTAGATGTAGCTTCATCTTATTCCTTTAAGCTAATTAGGGCAAAAGAATTGCTAAAGTCAGTTCTGAAAGACACTCAACGGTGAGGCCTTGAAGGCCCTGGGCCTGACAATTGGCTGCCTCCATGAGACCTAGGAGTACAGATGGAAGGCAGCTTGCTCAGGTGCCAGCCTGTCAGTTGGATTAAAATGACTCATTTATTTACCCAAGAACCTCACAAAGTGCTTTTACTAACAGGGAGAGGGGGCCTGCCGTCTCTCTGAGAAGGGACGCAGCACACTCGCCTCTGACGCCTTCCCGGCCTGCCAAAAGTCATTATTGCCGTGTGTGGAAAGCCATCAGCAGGGTCCAGGCCCCCGTTGTCCAGGTGACAGATTGGGCTGCGTAATCAGAGGAGGAAGGAGAGAGTGCAGAAGCTGTCAGAGGCGAGAGATCTTGGCTGGAGCCGCCAAAAAACTGGCAACATGAGTTAGCGTAACTGAGTAAACAGCAAACAATCTCCAAATGATCTTTCTGCTAACACAAACAAAATAAAATGAAAAAGATACACTTTACCTAAAAAGCATACCCCAGAGAAAAGCATGAAAGTCTACATTTATTCGGGGCACAGAACTGACATTCTGTGACTCTCACAGCCGTATCTCCTTTGTCTCCTAGCCTCCTGGCACGGTGGAAATTTCCCAGGAGGAGAGGAAATTAAGAACTGCACAGACAGAACAGTATGCTTCAAGCGGAAAAAAATACTGAGAAGGTGGAGGAAAGCAGCACAGGTGATCTAGGTGCATCTTCCGAAAAAGAAATGCATGCGCCGCACAGCCAAGGAGGACGCCGAGGGATAGTCGGCACCCAGCAGGGACTGCAGGTATCTTCTTTCTGGGAAAAAGGTGACTGCACTCCATCCAGGGACAACCAAGGAGAGCCACCAGGAGACCAACAGAAAACCTAGTACCAGCCTGAAAATCAGGTGGCTCGGAAACTCCATTTTCTGGCCAGTGAGTGGTACTTCTGTTTATCAACTCATCAGCATAATGATGGTATTAGAAACCAGGTTCCTTTCCTCTGGCTTAGGGTGAGCTCTTCACTATCAGCAGGAGGAAATAACACTTTGCACATAATCCAGTGTCTGATATCTGATCCCTTTGGTTGCTTAACGCCACTCGGGAAAGTGGGCTTTGAACTTCCAACGCCTCGTTTCTGCTCATCCTTACTTCCTACTTACCTTGGCTTTTTCTTAGATCTAGTTTTCCAGAAGACCCAAAATTACATTGTCAATGTGTGAGGATTCCTCGTCTTTCACAAACTGATTTCTTTTGCCCCCAACTATGCTTTGCCTAGACTCCACCTTACCATAGTCTCACCTTCACTCAACAGCCACAGTACACAAAGCCACGTATCAGGGCTTGAGAGCTGCATGACATTAAAAAGGTCCCCGCTTTTGAGATGTTTATAATTAAAATGAAATAAAACACACACATGCACCCTTAACTGTTCCTAGCAGGAAGGAAAATGGGGTGGGGGGCTTTGTAACAGTAAAGGAAATAGCATAATTGTGAACTTTTGTGTGGGCACATCGCTATTTCCAAATTTTCATAAAGACATTCATTCTGGCCTTGTTAAAAGGATCTCGGGATGATAAATTAAAATGGCAAAAGGCACAGTATAAAGGGGGGAAAATCCCCACATAACGATTAACAACACGATTCCTCTTTACCAAAAGAAGCCAGTTCTCCATCTGTCTCATCCTGAAGTGGCCCTCGTTCCTCATTAACACCAAGGAGGCTCCTGGAGAGCGTTCAGGTAGCCTGGCAAGCAACAGGCTGCTTAAAAGGACGCAGAGTGGCAGCATCTCCCCCGACCCAGGCATGATCTAGTAAAGCGTGTGCATCCCACTCGCCCCGAAGCTCTCATATGCCAGAAGCGTCAGCTAGAGCAAACAAGCATGGCAGAAGGGGCAGGAACACCAAGAGGAAGCGAAGGACTTCCCATGACTGGAAACCTGCGCTCCTGTTCTGGCCCAGCAACCGAGAGAAACGAACCCCACCCAGCTCTTCTCCAGTCATCTCCACTACACAGCAAAGAGGGCTCCCAGAAGATCAGCAAGCTGAGTGACCTGGACTAGAAAATGAACAAAGACTGAGGGCTTTAGAGAAATCAGGCTGTGGGCGAGGGAGTTTTCTTTACATGTGGCACCCGGGACTGGCAGGGCGCAGAGGGCTGGGAGGTCCTGTGCTTTGCCAAGACAATGGCATTCTTTGTCTAGCTGATACCATGTGCCTGCAGGTATCATCAGATAGACAGAACAAGGAAAGTGATCGTATGCTTTTGACCTCACCAAGAATTGTATTAACTATTTCAGAAAGAATAATCTTTTCTTCCATGCAGAGCTACTAAAAATACAAACAACGGAACTTCAGATACCTGGAGTTTTCTTTAAGGCTTATAGCTCACCCATGTCTATAAAGCGTTTGCATACTAGGAGACTCAACAATTTCCGAGGGATAAATCCAGCATGTTATGGGTCAAAGATAAAATATTCTGTTCCTATCATAACCTGAATTCCACCCCAAAGGTTCCTACTGCTTTCTATTCTGACAGTCCAGAACATTCACTTCTCAGGTAACACCAGAGGAACGAAAAACCCATTCCCAATGAGCAAGTCTATTAATGTCTGTCTTTAGAAAAACACACACACTGGTAGCCCTCAACATCGAGTTTCCGGGGCCCCATCTATCGCCCCCAATTCCATCTACAAAACCAAGCACCTACTGCGTGCCCACTCTGTGCTAGACACTGGGATAGAAATGCAAACAAATCACAGTCCTTGTCTTCATGATGCTTACGACTCGCTGGGAAGGTACCTAGACCAGGCGGGATGAGCGCTACGGTGAAGAAATGAAGGGTGCACTGGGACGGCCTCATGGGGAAGAACAGGGGGGTCCTGAGTTTCATTTCTCTGAAGACATAAAATTTAAGGGGAGACCTAAGGATAGTTTAGTCAAAATCAGGTAGTGTTCCAGGCAGAGGGACCAGCATGAACCAAGGCCCCAAGGCCAGAAAAAGCCAGATGATACATTCGAGGACTGAAAGAGGGGGCTGTTTTGCTGAAGGGTAGGGAACAAGGGGGAGTAGGGTGAAAAGAGACAAATGGGAGTCAGGTTCCCCAAAGTATTGTTAGATATAATAAGGACTGTTGACAATTTTTTCTTTTGAGACAAGGTCTCACTCTGTTGCTCAGGCTGGAATGCAGTGGTGCAATCACAGCTCACTGTAGCCTCGACCTTCTAGGCTCAAGTGACCCTCCCGCCTCAGCCTCCTGAGTAGCTGGAACGACAGGCACGTGCCACCATGCCCGGCTAATTTTTGGTCCTTAATTTTTTTTGTAGAGACGGGGTCTTGCTATATTGTTGCTCAGGCTGGTCATGAACTCCTGGGCTCAAGCGATCCTCCCACCTCGGCCTCCCAAAGTGGTGGGCTTGTAGACGTGAATCACCGCACCTGGCCCAACAAATTTCTTTAAGTAGATTATTTAGAATTTATCTTCACTATAGGTAGGCCATGCAGCTTTATGCTGGCTTTAGAACAAGCTTGAGCATCTGACTCGTGGATGGGCCTCATAAAGGGAAGGACTTGGTCAGACACAGATCTCCTCAAGAGGCAAGCATTCCATGGTTACAGCTCTCAGGCCTGAATGAGTGTCAGCAGAGCCACTGTTTGCCTCGCACACATGAGAACTGACACTGTGATAAGCAGGTTACCAACAAGCCCCTTCTTGCAGGTGAGCACACATATATACACACACAAGAAACCATGCTGCACTCATACAGAAACTCAACACTTAGACAGAAAAGTCTCCATTGCCTTTAATAGTGAATATGGAATACAAGTTCCTTAAAAAGTAATTGCATCAAATGTGGCCTAGATGGGCATTCAAACAGCTTAGTATCTTTGTTTCTACCCAGCACTTGTTCACTGGATTGACTAAATTTATAGTACAATTGCATTACTGTATATATAGGAACTTCTCCAATAACCAGCTGGGGATTAAGTTACATCATCCAAGATGGAACAGAGAAGGCATTTTAATCTTCGGAGATAGCAACAACTACAGTAAAGTGAATCCCCGGGTGATGGGGAGAGAACACTGAAGGTGTGAGTTTTTAATCTCGAAAGAGCACAAGAGGCATGAGTTTAAAAGGTCAGTGTTGTGCTGGAGGAGGCAGCTATCCAGGACTGCAGAGCCTGAGGCTGAGGGAGCTGGCCCTGAAATCACAGGGCAAATGGTAGTCAGAGACAACAGCAAATAAAATTGGCCCAAATGCACCAATTTTCCTTTAAGAAAAGGTGAGCAGAGGCAAGCAGAGTCATTTTGTTGTGGAAAGACTTTCTCAGCTATAATTACTCCCGATAGCTGTAATTTACAAGTTTTGGGTGGATAGAAATCTCCAAGATTCACACATTTTCAGACCAACAGCTGCCACTATTAGTGAGCAAATTGCCAAGTCTTCTGCACGGTGGTGGCTGGCTATCTGTGGCCCTGTCAGGTAACAAGAAAGAAGTGCAAAGAGGCCAGCCCCACCAAGGGGCCCCTAGTGTTCCTGGGCTCTGCAGGACTGACCATAGGACAAACTGTCAAGAGACAAAAAATTGCAGAGCCATCACAGAAATGTATCAGCCTTCGCATGGAAGACAGGACAATACGTACCGTGCAAAGAAGGACGCCTCTTCTGGAATGTGAAAATTCCTGAAACACTGCTGTTCTTTCCTACAAAAACAAGGAAAAATAGAGCTTTACAACTCAGAGACAAACTCCAGCAAGGTAGGCTTAGATCTCCCTAGCTCTCTCCATCTCCTACTGCTAGAGCTATTTTCAGGCACAGAGAGGCTTGCCAGGAAAGAGGAAGAAGTGGATTCTTTATATCTTCGAAGAGGACCCTGTACTTACAGGACCAGACTTGAGGCTACGGTGAAGTAGCGGGGGTTTTGAGGGTGCACATTTCTGTGAGACAGTACCAGGGTAGGCACACTCTCCAGGAATAGCCAAAAACAAGAACAGGAATGTGCAAGTTCCTCCGTGCAGGGTTCCAAACCAGTGTGCGATGTATTCTAAACATTCTCCTACAAGGAGAAAGGAATAAAGAATAACCAACCTTCTCTACAGGCAGTTTTAAAAAAGATTAGATATGGCCGGGCATGGTGGCTCAAGCCTGTAATCCCAGCACTTTGGGAGGCCGAGGCGGGCGGATCAGG
>NW_016803673.1:3274964-3289731 GCF_001698545.2 Rhinopithecus bieti | reverse complement strand
AAAAAAAAAAAAAAAAAAAAGATTAGATATTTATAAAACTATGTATTTTAATTGGAGAGAAAATACATTTGCATTGAAGGAAGAAAATAAAATACCACTCAAGGCAAACCATCACTACCACTGGGGATACCTTGATGTTTTCCGAGTTCCCCTTTTATGCATCACATAACCAAATGTGTAGCTTTCCAAAAACATGGCACCCTACTATTTATACTATTAACATGCTCTTAGATAGCAACAGAATATGAACATCTCTTCATGCCCATAAGTATCTAAAGACCAGGTCATCTGTTGTGGTGAAACAGTACTCAGCTAAATGGATGCGCCGTTATTTATTTGACCAATGTCGTATGCAATGAAGCTTGTCTCCGATTTTTTTTTTTTTTTTTTTTTTGAGACAGGGTCTCATTTTGTCACCCAGACTCACTGCACAATCTCAGTTCACTAAAACCTCCACCTTCCGGGTTCAAGTGATCCTCTCACTTTGGCCTCCTGAGTAGCTGGAACTATAGGCATGCACCACGACGCCTGGCTAATTTTTGTATTTTCTGTTAGAGACGAGGTTTTGCCATGCTGCCCAGGCTGGTCGCGAACTCGAGGTCAAGCAACTCACCAGCCTCAGCCTCCCAAAGTGCTAGAATTACAGGCATGAGCCACCACGCCCTGCTGATTTTTTAATATTGCAATCAATGCTGTGACAAACATCTCTGTAAATAAGTCACTGTGTAGATTCTTAATTATTCTCTTAGGTTAAATTCCTAGAAACAGACTTGCTGGACCAAAAGGTGAGCATCCTAGAATGCTTTCAGTATGAGCCTGCAACGGCACCTTCTGAACGCTCTTCAGTCATGATGCTCTATGCGCTTGAGTTGGTCACATTCACCCGTCAGCAGCAAATACAAAGAAATAGAACCAAACTACTCAAAATCTGGAAAAAAGTAAAGTCTCTGCTGCTTTGGCACAGTCACTGTGTGCTATGGCATGTCTTTCTGGGCTTTCATATGCGTAGATTTTGTCCATGGCTGGAAGCCCAGGGCACACCTCACTGAGTACACTGGATAAAGACATACAAACAACCAACATTCATCGAGTGCTCACCATGTACCAGACACTGGCTTAAGCACCTCACACATCTGAACTTCGCTAATCCTCACAACAACCCTATGTGTAGGTACTATCATCACCCCATTTTCCAGAAGAAAAAAACTGAGGCACAGACAGGTTAAGGAACTTGCCCAAAGGACACACACACATGGTAAAGGGCTGGAATGATATCTGAACCCGGGAACTATGTTCCTAAGTCAGTGCTCAGACCCCAAAAGGACAGATCCATTTGTCCAGTCTGCTGCATGATCTTTATAAACATCGTAGAATCAGAATCAGAAAAAATCAAAAAGTTCATAAAAGCTTATGAAACACCTTAAAGACTAGTTATGATGCATTCANACTATAGGCATGCACCACGACGCCTGGCTAATTTTTGTATTTTCTGTTAGAGACGAGGTTTTGCCATGCTGCCCAGGCTGGTCGCGAACTCGAGGTCAAGCAACTCACCAGCCTCAGCCTCCCAAAGTGCTAGAATTACAGGCATGAGCCACCATGCCCTGCTGATTTTTTAATATTGCAATCAATGCTGTGACAAACATCTCTGTAAATAAGTCACTGTGTAGATTCTTAATTATTCTCTTAGGTTAAATTCCTAGAAACAGACTTGCTGGACCAAAAGGTGAGCATCCTAGAATGCTTTCAGTATGAGCCTGCAACGGCACCTTCTGAACGCTCTTCAGTCATGATGCTCTATGCACTTGAGTTGGTCACATTCACCCGTCAGCAGCAAATACAAAGAAATAGAACCAAACTACTCAAAATCTGGAAAAAAGTAAAGTCTCTGCTGCTTTGGCACAGTCACTGTGTGCTGTGGCATGTCTTTCTGGGCTTTCATACGCGTAGATTTTGTCCATGGCTGGAAGCCCAGGGCACACCTCACTGAGTACACTGGATAAAGACATACAAACAACCAACATTCATCGAGTGCTCACCATGTACCAGACACTGGCTTAAGCACCTCACACATCTGAACTTCGCTAATCCTCACAACAACCCTATGTGTAGGTACTATCATCACCCCATTTTCCAGAAGAAAAAAACTGAGGCACAGACAGGTTAAGGAACTTGCCCAAAGGACACACACACATGGTAAAGGGCTGGAATGATATCTGAACCCGGGAACTATGTTCCTAAGTCAGTGCTCAGACCCCCAAAAGGACAGATCCATTTGTCCAGTCTGCTGCATGATCTTTATAAACATCGTAGAATCAGAATCAGAAAAAATCAAAAAGTTCATAAAAGCTTATGAAACACCTTAAAGACTAGTTATGATGCATTCAGATTTGGGGCAAGAAAAAAAAAACCTACCAAACTCTGGGACTTTCATCACAACTACCATGCAAATAGCGACTCCTATCCAATGCTCAGAAACTTATTTAGAATCATGTCAACCATCTAAGGAGACCATGCTAAGGTCTTGTAGGACAGTGGCCAGGGTAATAAGTCAGGAAAACTTAAGTGGGACAGTTTTAGCCTAGTCTGGAACAAGAAACTTACCCCTAATACTTAGAAAATAAAACACAGGGATACTATAACCTCCTGTCTTCCACTGCAAAGGCTAAATACTATACAGACATTCTTCTTTTTAAACTACAAAAACACAATTTTAATTATAAAAAAAAACCTTTTAAACTATAGAAACAGAACTATTGCTGAAAGACAGATAAAAACAATAATAATAAAGGCGCTTAACATTTACTGAGCACTTCCTGTGCGCTAGGCCCTGTACGGAGAGCTCTGTCTGCATTAACTGAGTCAACCCTAAAGGAAGTACAATTATCATCCCCACTTTAGAGACACGGAAACTAAGTCACAGAGAGCTTAAATATTTACCTGACATTACACAGTCAGCAAATGACAGCCAGGACAGGACTACAAGCAGTGTGCCCCCAGAGGGCACAGCTATAAACAGCATACTAGACTACTTCCCTGTTACAATGTGAGATGAACAGCCTCTGTATAATGAAGCTATAGACTCTTGTGTGTGATCTATTATAGCGAATTCCTAGACTATTCTGAGTCCATACCCAGCTTCCCCCAATCGCTTGGATCGATGCCGCAGAACGCCTCTGGTAAAAACAGACTCACAGGATTAGTAAACAAAGCTTAAAACAAAAACAAAACTCCAAACCATTAATGGTATTAAAAAAATAAAATCAGCAAGTTTGATTGAATCAGGGATCCGAAGGTAAAGGCCAAGAGTTTACCTAATGCACAAGGGCTGGAATGTTCAGGGATTTCTATATAATCTTGTGGCAAATAACCTGTGTCCTTGAGTGACCTTGAGCAAGTTCGCTTTTCTGGGCCTCTATTTACTTCAGTATGAAAACAAAAGAGCAAAAGCAAAGAGAGGTTGGACTTGTTTAGGATCGTGTCAAACCTCTGGTGTCCCTTTTAGCTCTAAAAATGTTATGATCTTTTAAGCTGGCTCAAGTCAAATCTCATTCCGATTTCTAGTTTTCTTTCCCACTTTCTAATTTGCAAAGCTGTCTGGTACCCTCTCCTCTAGGGCAAAATGGCTCCTACTTCTGAGTCTTGCTCGTCCTTTCTTTTCCAATTCCAGTAAGCGTATCTCACTCCCGTACTCCACCCCGACTCCCTACCAAACGGCCTAGTTAAGAGTGGAGGAATGCGACTCACACAGCTGAGTCCCTAAAAGAGAGGAAATGTTGTACTCTTCTTCGTGAACAGAAATCTTACTCCGTGCAGAGAAAGAATTGGGAACCCGCAGCCCCTTTGGTTCACAGTACCCTCTCCCAACCAAAAGCATTCTGAGTGCAGCGCTGTGTCTTGTTGACAATGACAGCAGCCGTGCTCAGCAGTACCATATGGGATCCACAATTTAGCTCCATTAATGCTCTTAATTTGAAGACATCAAGCCCTAATTACACACTGGGTACTAAAAAGGCAAAACCCTTCCCTGGTGCCAGCTACTTAGTGGTACTCTGTTGCCTTAACAGCTGGTTGAGGTAGATTCAGGCCAAATCGGGGCCTGTGAGCTCTCTCGGGTGGAAGAGACCAGCTCCTGGAGCAAAAGCAAATGGGAACAATAGACTCTCCTTGCCCACATCAATCCAGCAGTGTGATCCCCTCTAGTTCCAGTGGGTCCCCCATTTTCGTCTAATTCTTGACTTGCCCAGTGGAGTGTGCAAGGGTCGTAGCCATTGCTGAGCCTAAAGAACAGGTTTGCCGGACTTAGGTTCGTCCCCATCTCCACGTGGGGCCACGGTGCTGTCGCTGCACAGGGAGATCAGTGCTCACCTCCTGCTCCATGTTGCCATGCAGCCGTAGGAATTTTAATCGCGTGGAGGCAGATGGCAACTGCCCTGATGCCGGCGCCCCTGAGCTGCTCAGCAGGGTCTGTAGGAAGAGGCTGTAGTGGAACTCCACCAGCTCGCAACTTGAGAAAAAGATAACCATCTTCTGGTCTTTCTCAAACTACATTGATACAAAGGGAGGAAAAACCCACATATTTTAAGATTACGTGACGCCAAAATGAGTATTTCTCTAAACTATACAGTCATGCTGACCCCCATTTGGAAATAAAGGTGACTATCTTTGAATTATTTTAAAAATCAAAAACAGTGATACTGCACTCTACAAAGAATGCAGGAGAGGAAAACGACACAGCTATCATTTCAAACGGGTTTCCCTTATCTGACAAAAATAAACACACTTCAGAGCACAGCTGTGTGGGAGCTCCGTTCCCCTTACTCATCCAGGGCTTGCCACAGCAACACTACCTGGCTGAGACCCTACATATGCAGAAAATCTTCACCCTGAAGCCCTTCCACTTACTATCTTCTCACGTCTGAGAGTCATCACAGAAGTCCAGTAAATAAATACACAAATGCCAGGACTCTTGGAGAAACATGAGCACAAGCCCCTATGTCTGCCTCACATCCAGCTGTTCCCGCCACCTGTGATGTGCCTAATATCAGTCCCAGGAAAGGTATCGAGGACAGATTTCAAGCTGAACATCATGGCTACCATTGACCTCTGATTCTTTACCATAATCCTAAAACTTGACTGAAAGGATGTACATCAAAGTTTGCATCCAGAATGCAGACATAAGTTGGAAAACCTCTGATTTTTGGTGTCTTAACTCATTGCTACCAATGGCTTAACACAAGAAAGCAGGCCTTTCTTCCCTGGATCAAGTCGGCACTAGCCCACAGTCCCACCTTGCATTTCTGAAGGATGAAGGCCGCTAGGCAGACAAGCCTCAGTTTGCTGGGAACCACAGTCACGTGCTGCTCGAGACTCTCTGGTATTGCAAAGCTGTCCAGCTCGTCGCCAGCTGGTGGAGGACAGACTTCCCGGATCGCTTTGTCCTTTGAGTTCAACTGGTCATGGCTCTTGTCCAGGACGGAAATACTGACTGGATCATGCAAACTGATATCAGCTAGCCGCGTTACACCTATGGATAAAAGTGAGAAGGGCAAAGCAGACAACAAACACACCGTGAAACTGGTCACAAAAACATACCCCCTATACAGCACCCACCCATGAATGTTAGGACTATGTATGTTACCCCATGGGTATCACCAAGTCCCAGCACTGATCTGCCCTAGTGCCAACATGTGTGTTGTGGGGAGATCTACCAAAACTTCTTCCCACAGCCTAATAACCAATCTGTACCAACGTTCTATAAACACTCACCTACGGAACAGCCTCCAAAAGACAGCAACAGATACTGCACCCACTCCCACCTCCCAAAAGGGTTCTTTGATCAAGTAAGTTATGGTAAACCTTGGATTTCAAAGGTTTCACAAAAGCTTCTTTGCTCTAAGCAGCCCTCTCAGGGCCTTTATTGTATTAATGTGCCCTGAGAATACCCAACGGAGGGATGTGGGGCATTTCTCAAACTTTCTTGACCACAGAATCCCTTTTTCATTTTGAATCATCCCTCAAATTTTAGAACATGGGGAACTGTGAGGGGTCACATGCATGGCATCTGGTACATGCACATTACAAGGTGGCCTAGTAAACCAAGGAAACCAGACACAAGTGAAAGCTGCACTGCTGGTCAATGACTCACTGTGTGGGGTGATTCTGGTAGAGTGATGCAACTTTTCCAAGCCTTCGTGTTCCCATTGATAAAAGAGAGCTAAGAATTTCTATTGCATATGGATGGAAAACAGAGAAGAGCTTCATTGATATATTTTTTAAGTTCAATAGCTCTATAGGAGGAAGAGTGATTACATCAAAAATGCACTCAGATAAGAAGTCATCATCTTCAGTGCAAGGGCCCTGCTCTCTGTGGGTTGCAAGTGCAAAAAAACCTCATGAAACCACCAAGCCAACGGCAGCCAGTCTTTTCTCATCCTCATCCCTGTCCTTTCTCCCTTTCCCCATGCGCTGGGGAACATATCTGTCTTGGATGACTTGAAGAGCGAAGCTGGGAGTGCTGAACATACAGTTTGAAAAGGCAGTCTTCTAAGGACATCTCCCTCCCTGCCCCCCACCTCCCTGAGGTTGAGAATCACTGCAGCAAACAACCCAGATTAAATCTAGGTCCTTCCTCTTCATTAGGAACAAAGAAGGACCCATCACTTCTTTTCAGCTCACCTTCTGTGAGTGTCGCTGATAGCAAGACGTTCTGTCGTTTCTGGCATTCAGCATTTACAGCATTAAGTATCACTGTGATGTCCTTTTCAAAACCCAAATCCAAGATTCTGTGGTTGCAAAAAAAAGAAATTTTCATCTATATGAAGAGCAAATGTGGTCTAACGGGCCACAGAAGTTGCAACAAGGAGAGCAGAAACAGCCCTTCTCTTCTACCTGTCATCATCCTGGGACGAGGCTCACCTGTCTGCTTCATCAAACACCAACCACCGCAGCCGACTAAAATGAATGTTCTTTGTGGATTTTATATGATCCACCAGGCGTCCAGGAGTTGAGATAAGGATATTTATTCCTTTGCGGAGTCTGTTTAAAATTATATATCATAAAAGGAAGTAAATCAAACGGGGCTATGCCAATAGAAACCACAGGAAAAAGGCAAAAGAGACAGACTCATTTCATGTACAGTACAAACGTGCCATAGCCTGAAATCATGACAAAACATAAAAACAACTGGGTAGAAAGCTGTGCTTGAGTCTTTCCCTGTACTGTGAGATACAACTGTTATGATGTGAAATTACATTAAAATCATAAAACCTTAATTTTGAAAGAAATCATAACTACATAATCCAATGCTCTTTATCTGATTCATAAATCCTTTCTAGAACCTTCCAAAAAAATTGTAGTCCAGCCTGTTCTCGAAGGTTTCTGTGCTAGGGAATCTAGTATCTGAGCAAGTTATCCCATGCCAGGGTGCTTCAATTGCTAGGACACTTTTTTTTATGCTAAGCCCTTTACGTAACTTCCACACAACGGGGCTCAGCTTTGTCCCATGGGTTATATACAATAAATCTAATTTCTCATTCCCCAAACAACCATTTTCCTATTAGTCCACAGTAATAAAAGCTTCCAATTTTTAGTACATTTTTTTTTCTTTGTAGAGATGGGGTTCTCGCTATGTTGCCTAGGTTGGTCTCAAACTCCTGGTCTTAAGTCATCCTCCTGCCTTGGCCTCCCAAAGTGCTGGGATTACAGGCATGAGCCATTGCACCCAGCCTACCTGGATATATTTTCCAGCTTCCCTTGCAGTTAAGTATAGTCATGCTTCTGTTTTAGCAATGGGATAAAAGGGTAAAGGGAACATGCCAATCATGCTTCGGAGGGAGCAGGTATGATTATCTCTGTACCTGCTGGCAAGAAATTAGATGCAATGGTTGGAGTGCCTGCAACTATCTAAGACTATGAGGTAACCTTAAAAATGGAATCATTCCATAGTGGCACAAAAAGACAGAGTTTGGTCCCCGACACTGGAGCTCCAGGCCAGCCCTGGACTGGCTCTGTCAGATTTCTTAAATGTGAAAGTAAAGTAAAACTTGTGTATTGTTTGTGCCACTGTTATTTCTCGTTATTCACAGCTGAGTCGAATCCTAATCAATGCTTTGAGGTTTCAGGTTTCATATTTACTCCTCGGTTATAGACTACATGCATCATTATTGAGTACTGGTTATTAAGCTGTAATACAATAAAAATGTTTTCAAAAGAATGAAGACAGTTTGAGATTTACTTGTTGCAACAATTTTCAACTGACACCCATTATAAATTCTAATAAAGAAAGGAATAAACATATTTGGTTGTAAAAAGCAAGTCCCAAAGCATTATATGAGTAATGATCTTGTTTTTGTAAAACCAAACAACAAAACCCCAAACTCTCAATGTACACAAAAGTGAGTTGCACCCAGGTGGATGTATACTAAACCAGGGATGCTGTAGGGCATTGGGTAGGTGGGAGTTAAGAAGGTGACAGCACTGTTAATAGCAACATCAGAGGGAAACGTGTTTGTAGGTTTAATATTTTAAAAAACAGCACCGTCTAGAGGTGACCGCTCCCCACTGACTCAATCTGTCCCTGTGCACTGGGACTAGGAAGCAGAGCCTGAGACAAAGCTCTCAGCAGGTTTAGAGGGACCCAGCCTTATGGAATAGGAAGGCAGGACAGATTCAAGAAGGAAATAACAACCAACAAACCTCTTCCTACCTGGCCTTTTCTGATTTTCTCTTCTCTCCTCCCATTAACACTCCAGGCACAATCCAGGTGAAAGGCTACAGAAAGACAGCAGACCACAGTCAGTGCAAAGCCCCTTTACTTAAACATCAGACACTGATTCCAAATTCCCTTTCCTTAAGGCATGAGAGAGAACTGGCGCTTCTCATTGTATAAGGTGTTATCGTGCAGACACAATTCCTAGGCATTGCTACACCCAGTACACTATTAGCAGTAACCTGAAATATAGGTAGATAACTAGCTTCCACCACAGTGAGAGAGAAATGTGAGCTTCCTAAATCATTCAAGTAGCTTCCCTGTCTTTCCCCACAGAGCCTGAATTGAAAACATATTTCAGTAAGTCCACTGCCTTTTTTGGCGTTAAAACCCAAGCAACACCTTTCCCTACTCTCCACCCCTAATAAAAGAAAGAATGGATCAATTCATGATCTAATTTGGTGAGTTGGCTGGCTTCGACTCTGAAACCATCACTCTCCTTTCTAAACAAACGCTACTTGCAGCTAAGTTGCTTTCCACTGGGTCACCGTCAGGCTATACCTGTGCATTTCTCTATGTGGCTTGCTAGTGACTATGATGAACCAATTATAGGACTTTATGCACCAGGAGTCACTGATAATCCAGCTAAGCTAGAAATGGGTGGGTTTAGATCAGTAAAAACCTATAAACTACCTAGAGAGAGCAGAGATATCCAGGCAAAAGGAAATAATTCTTATCTCTTTGAAAATAAAGAATAGACTGTGGTATACTAGTCAGGAAGCAAGATAAAATGGAACTCATGGTTTGTCTTACCTTAAGCAGTTTCTGGACAGTGTCAAAGCTTTGTAGAGCCAGCTGTAAAAATTTCAAAAGTTATAGATGATCAATAGGATCCCTTCTTCTTTTTTTTTTTTTAAAGACAATGTAACGTGATTAGGATCCAAACTTGGACCTGAAGTTAAGATTTAAGAAGAAAAAAATCCTATATACGGAATCTAATATACCTTGCTCTTAGACTGGTTGTGCAACCTGTCAGTTTGGGCAAAGAGTTACAGACACCACGTCTATTTGTTGGACATACACAAAAATAGTGTTTTGTGCTCCCTCTGCTGGCTCAAATTCCCAGAGTGCCACACAGAGAAGTTCAAGTCTATGCTGCACAAAAATGGTAACCAAAGTAACCTGAATTTGACTCTCCTTAGAAAGAGAGAGAATATAATATGTATACGAGGTAAGACAGAATAGTGATGCAACAGGGTAGCCTCCAGGAACTTCACTCTAAAGGTGCCATGACTGTGTTCTACCACTGTCCCAGGGTATGTGAAGCCTGGGAGATGGTGGTCACTCCTCACGTTTGTATCAATAAAACAAAAGCAAACTAACAGCTCCATTGGAGAACAAAGCAAGTGAAAATTAAAGTAGGCTACAACCATTAACAACCTTCAAAGATGCCTCATACAGAATCCCGTTCTTAAAGGATGTATACACAGTTTCCACATATTTAGTATTAATGAAGCATCCTAGAGAAGTAGCAAGTTTGCTGCTGTAAAAATTTTAATAGCTTCTGTGCCTGCTCCTTCATTGGACTGAGCTGAGATAGGGGACTGCAGGCTGTATAAAAGGCTGACTTCAAATCATCTCTGTGATCAATTCTCTGTAAGGAAGTGATCAGCACTTGATAGAGAAACCAGATACCCTAATCTGAAGTTGCCACTGTGGGCAAATAAAATAGATTAGATAGAATAGAGTTCCAACAAGAAAGAAAAAACTATTGAAAAGTTTAACTTTTAGGAACAAGTAACATTTTGGTAGCAGTAGCTTTTAAAAAAATTAAAGGTTCATTTTCAGAGCCAACTGCTTTTGGTTTTGAATTAAGTTGCTTAAAAAAAAACCTACAAAAATGCAAGGTTTTTTTTTTTAAGCAAATTAATTCAAAACACGATTAAACAGACATTTAATAGTGTCATTAGTTTCTAGACAATAGGAAAATACTTTTCCATACTTATGATTCTCAGAGACTACTTGAATTTTTCTCCTTCACAAGAACCAGAAGGATGGCTTTCAGGTAAATGGAACTGGTGGCCAGTGGCTTGTGCAGTAGGGAGAAAAATGATAAAACCACTTTTAAATTCAAAGGGACACTAGTGAAAGCATGTGCTTAAAACTTGCCCCAAAAGGGAGCCTGCTTACCTCTCTTGTTGGTACGAGCACCAGGGCATAGGGGCCATCACTGCGCTATTGACACACAGAAAAGAAATGCCATGAGCAGGATAAACAAAGGCAGACTCCAAATGAACAGGACACCGCGTGGCCAGTTGTAGAACATCAGAAGCACTCTCGATGAAGAAAGGGACAAATTAAGGTTGCCACTGATGTGGTTTGGCTATGCTCCTACCCACATTTCAACTTGCATTGTATCTCCCAGAATTCCCACATGTTGTAGGACAGACGGCAGGGGGGCAGGGCGGGAGGTGGTAACTGAACCATGGGGGTCGGTTATTCTCGTGATAATAAGTAAGTCTCACGAGATCTGATGGGTTTATCAGAGGTTTCTGCTTTTGCTTCTTCCTCATTCTCTCTTGCTGCTGCCATGTAAGAAATGCCTTTCAGCTGGGTGCGGTGGCTCAAGCCTGTAATCCCAGCACTTTGGGAGGCCAAGACGGGCGGATCACGAGGTCAGGAGATCCAGACCATTCTGGCTAACACGGTGAAACCCCGTCTCTACTAAAAAATACAAAAAACTAGCCAGGCGAGGTGGCAGGCGTCTGTAGTCCCAGCTACTCGGGAGGCTGAGGCAGGAGAATGGTGTAAACCCGGGAGGCAGAGCTTGCAGTGAGCCGAGATCCCGCCACTGCACTCCAGCCTGGGCGACAGAGCAAGACTCCCTCTCAAAAAAAAAAAGAAATGCCTTTCATCCTCTGCCATGATTACGAGACCTCCCCCTGCCATGTGGAACTGTAAGTCAAATTAAACCTCCTTTTCTTCCTAGTCTCGGGTATGTTTTTATCAGCAGTGTAAAAATGGAATAATACACTCAACTAACCCCATTATTCTAGAATACTGTTCTAGAGATCCTGGCCCAAGCAATCTGACAAGAGAAAGAAATATGATGTATAAAATTAGAAAATAGGAGACAAAATTATTTTTAGCAGATGATGTTATTTTATCTTAGAAAAAAAAACCATAAGAGAATTAATTAAAAATGTATTACAAACAAGATAATTTTGTCAAGCAGCTGAATGCAACATTAAAATATAAAATCAATAACCGTCCGGGTGCAGTGGCTCACACCTGCAATCCCAGCACTTTGGGAGGCCAAGGCGGGCAGCTCACTTGAGGTCAGGAGTTCGAGACCAGCCTGACCAACATGGTGAAACCCCGTCTCTACTAAAAACACAAAAATAAGCTGGGCATGGTGGAGGGTGCCTGTAATCCCAGCTCTTCAGGAGGCTGAGGCAGAAGAATCACTTGAACCCAGGAGGTGGAGGTTGCAGTGGGCCAAGATCATGCCATAGAAATCCAGCCTGGGCAACAAGTGTAAAACTCAGTCTCAAGTAATAATAATAATAATAATAATAATAATGATTCAGTAGCCTTCCAATATAAAAAGTTAATAGCAACAAAAAATACAAAAAG
Source organism: Rhinopithecus bieti (assembly GCF_001698545.2). Classification (NCBI taxonomy): domain Eukaryota; kingdom Metazoa; phylum Chordata; class Mammalia; order Primates; family Cercopithecidae; genus Rhinopithecus; species Rhinopithecus bieti. The sequence continues at coordinate 3,277,385 of NW_016803673.1, read as the reverse complement.
AATAAGCTTAGCAAAAAATACACAAAATCTATATGAAGAAAATTTTAAAACATCTCTAAGGGGCATAAAGTAAATTTTGAATAAACGGAAAGATATACCCTATTTCCAGATAAGAAGATGCAATAGTACATAGAAGCTAATTATCTCTAAATCAGTCCATAAATGTAATGTAATTCTAACAAAAATGCCACAAATATATGTATATATAAAATAACATATATAACCAAACAACCTGATTTGAAAGTTCATATGGAAAATTAAATGTACAGAAATAACCAAGACATTTATGAAAAACATATCAGATGTTAAAATAATTGAAAGCTGCAGCAATTACAAATAATGATACCGGCCGGGCGCGGTGCCTCAAGCCTGTAATCCCAGCACTTTGGGAGGCCGAGACAGGCGGATCACGAGGTCAGGAGATCGAGACCATCCTGGCTAACACGGTGAAACCCCGTCTCTACTAAAAATACAAAAAACTAGCCGGGCGATGTGGCGGGCGCCTGTAGTCCCAGCTACCCGGGAGACGGAAGCAGGAGAATGACGTAAACCCGGGAGGCGGAGCTTGCAGTGAGCTGAGATCCGGCCATTGCACTCCAGCCCGGGCGACACAGCGAGACTCTGTCTCAAAAAAAACAAAACAAATAATGACACTGGCACATGAATAGAGATTATAATAGTAAATAGAGTTGAGAATAGAATCAAATAGATACCAAAATTTAGAAAGTAATATAAGGACCATTTTATATCAGCAAGAAAAAGATGATTTAATTCAAAAGTCCTGTGAGAAAAAAATAAAGTTAGGAAAACAAAGCTGGAATTAAGTTGTCCTTTTAACAGATGACATAAAACTCAGAAACCTTAAAAGAAAACACCAATAAGTTTTATTACCTAAAATTTTAAATTTCAGAATGGAAAATAAAGCCTAAACAAAACCAAGAGTCAAATGATAACCTGGGGGGAAAATATGCCACACCTGAGAGAAGTAGCTAATTTCCTTAATTTATAGAATTTTAAAAGCCCTGTAATTCAGTTTTTGAAAAAAGACCAATTTGGCCGGGCACAGGGGCTCACACCTGTAACCCCAGCACTTTGGGAGGCTGAGGTGGGTGGATCACTTGAGGTCAGGGGTTAGAGACCAGCCTGGCCAACACGGTGAAACCCCGTCTCTACAGAAATACGAAAAACATTAGCCAGGCGTGGTGATGCACGCCTGTAATCCCAGCTACTCAGGAGGCTGAGACAGGAGAATCTCTTGAACCCAAGAGGCGGAGGTTGCAGTGAGCTGAGATCGTGCCATTGCACTCCAGCCTGGGCGAGAGAGCGAGACTTCATCTCAAAACAAAACAAAACAAACAATTCAAATAGAAAAATGAATAAAGCGCCGGATGTGGTGGCTCATGCCTGTAATCCCAGCACTATGGGAGGCCAAGGCGGGCAGATCACTTGAGGTCAGAAGTTCAAGTCCAGCCTGGCCAACATGGTGAAACCCTGTCTCTACTAAAAACACAAATACCTGTAATCCCAGCTACTCAGGAGGCTGAGGCAGGAGAATCTCTTGAGCCCTGGAGGTGGAGGTTGCAGTGAGCCAAGATTGCGTCACTCCACTCCAGCCTGGGTGACAGAGCGAGACTCTGTCTCCAAAAAAAAAAAAAGAAGACACATAAAGCAGCTGAGAGCACTGGAGGGCATGGGAAAACTGCACCTTCCACACTGCTGCTGGAGGGCACACTGGCATATTCCCTTCCAAGTTTAATGTTGGCATTATCTACTAAAATAAAAATGCAAATTCCACTTACAGAAAGTTTTCCTACAGAGCATATGCGTGCATAAAGAGGTTACAGAATATTTTACAGACTGTAGAGTATTTAAGTGGCCTTGTTTGTAGCAAAATACTGAATATAAATTCCACCATCCAATAAGAGAATGAGTAATTCACAGTACATACATACATACAATGAAATGCTAGGCAGTCTTCAAAAAGAACAAGGTAGCACAATATGGTGTTAATTAAGGAGCCCAAAACACATCAAAGGAACCAAAGCAAGGCACAGAACATCCTGCATAACAAAGCAACCACTCATTATCAAACCAAGCAAAACATAAAAAACACTTCACAAAAAAGTGGTAAGAGGAATTACACACACTCATATTTGCTTGATATGCACAAGTTTCCCCGGGAGGATATACAAGAGGCTAATAACCACCATGGCGTCTTGAGAAGCAAACTAGGCCACCAGGGCAAAGTGGGAATAGATGACTTTACTTTTCACTATATATATATTTTTGGTACCCTTCAAAATTGTTAAAACATATATGGTGGCCGGGCGCGGTGGCTCAAGCCTGTAATCCCAGCACTTTGGGAGGCCGAGACGGGCGGATCACGAGGTCAGGAGATCGAGACCATCCTGGCTAACACAG
>NW_016803673.1:3272958-3274306 GCF_001698545.2 Rhinopithecus bieti | reverse complement strand
TATGGTGCATTATATCTAAAAGTATTAATAAAAAAATAGAAGACACCAAAGTAATCCGAAAAAGGCCCCTAACCCAACAGTGCCTTGCACATCCAAAGTGCTCAAAGACACTGAATGAATGAAAGAAAACAATGTTAGTGCCAAAGCCAAGCACAGAGTTAACAGCAAATTCAATTACAAGTATGGTTTTCATGTTTTGCATAAGAAACATTTACCCAAAAGAAGAAAAGGATTTGGAATTCAAACCAGAGTCGTCTGTACTCAACATCGACTTTGTGAGACTACACTGAACGCAAGCTAGGAATGGTAAATATGCTAGTACAACAGTAGCGATGTGCCGTCGTGTGACGTTAGGAAATTCTGACATTTCAAAAGGTGTTACTACATAGAGAAGAAGAAAGAAAAATCAATTCCTCACAGGGCACAAGTAAGTGAGGGATGATGGATATGATGCTAAAAAAAAAAAAAAAAATCAGAGCCAAACTAACTGAAGAGTGTGAACACAGAAAAGCAGTCCGTTCTCATGCCATCATCAAAGTAATTTAAGAATCTTTTGGGTGCCTTAATTTTGCTGTGCCCTCCAGATTAAGTTTTTTACAGGTCAAATCATTTTACAATGAACTCCAAGGGACTATATTGAGTATTACTTGAAATAAGTGAATTAAATTGAGGCTTAGAAAACTGTTTCTACAGAATATTCCAGTCTTTAATAGAATGACCTGTTCATGATTTTTTAAAATACTGCAGCAAATAAAAAATGACATGGCTTACTCATGGTTCTGAATATAACCAATCAAATCATTGCCCCTCCAACTAGCCACATGACCACGTTGCTGATGATGGCTAAAGCATGATGTCACATGCACTGCACGTTGGGTCTCAACACTGCACATGCATTAGCTCAACCCTGATCCCAGCGCTTGCAGACAGCCACTGCCATTGTCCCTGTGCCACAGCAAAGACACTGAGGAACAGAGGATGAACAACTTGCCTCAAGTTACCCTCAGACCCAGGATTGAGCACAGCTTCCTACCACACCATTCCCCTGATGTGTATGTCATCAAATCTCTCTCATCCTCCAGTCACGGATCTATGCTAGAACTGTATAAGCCATTCCAGCTCAAATAGTCCAAAGAGTCAAATAGCTCAAAGAGTCCAAACTCTTCTACTGGTATAAAGAAAAACCTCTCCACTGGCAAGATGTTCTCCTGGAGTCCGTAAGTGGATGAGACTTTACTACATGATTGTAGTAATTTACATTTATTTTTCTCTATGTGCCAGGGACAATGTTAAGCACTTTACACAAATTCTCTCACTGTAAACCACTTAATATGGGGGGGGGGGGGGA
>NW_016803673.1:3261735-3272158 GCF_001698545.2 Rhinopithecus bieti | reverse complement strand
GGGGGGGGGGGGGGAATCAGTTACCTTTAGGAAGTAAAATTCCTCACTCAGAGAAAATTGATGTTAACAGTTTGCTAAGAATTATTCTAGCCTTTTTATGCATACATACACAACTATTACTTATGAAACTAGGGTCACATTATATGTACCATTTTGTAACTTGCCCTTTTTCAAGTAACAAAGTAAGAATATTTGTTCAAGTTCACAAACAGTAATTGAAAAAGTATCATTTTTTTAATGGCTATACTTGGTTCCATCTCTGGATGATTTTGTAGGGTTTCTGTAACTGATTTTAAAAAATTCTGAACCTATTCATTTTGAATGAATTCAGGCTTACAATTTCAGACTTACAAAAAATTTGCATAAAAAAGCAAGGAATTTCCACATGCCTTTCTCTCAGCTTCTCCATATGATCAATTCTCAAAACCATAGTATAATTATCAAAACTGGGAAATTAACACTGATTCAATGCTATTGACTAATATACAGACCTTATTCAAATTTCATCAATTGACCTGTTAATGTCCTATTTCCAGACTAGGATCCAATCCAGGACTACACGTTATATTTTGTTGTCATGTCCCCTTTAATCTGGGTAGTTCTTTAGCATTTGTCTTTTATAACCTTAACGCTTTCTGAAAACACTGGCCAGTTATTTTGTAGTGTGTCCCTTGATTTGGATTTGTACGGCATTTCCTCACGACCAAATTCAGGTTATGCATTTTTGGCAAGAAGGGATGTATCCTCCCCAGTGCACGGTATCAGGGTGCACATGAGGTCAGAACATCTCATTACTGGAGATGCACACTGATCATTTGGTTAAGGTAGTGACAGCCAGGCTTCCTGACTGAAAAGTTACTGCTTTTCCCTTTGTAATTAAAAAGTATCTTCTGGAGGGATATTTTGAGACTATGTAAATATCCACTCCCTGCCCCAGCCCCCACAACACTTTCATCTGTTCATTTTAGCACCTATGATAACTCATGCCTGAAACAATAGTATTGTGGCATTTGCCAAATGGTGACTTTCTATTTCTATCATGTCTATATTTATTAGAATTCTACATAAAGAAGAATTCTACTTTCTCCCTCATTTACGTATTCAATAATTTATTTATATCAGTTTGAACTCATGGATATTCTGTTTTAGTTTACAGACTGTAATGCAACACTATTATTATTTGTCACTCAAGTATCAGGTAGGCTACATACACTGCTAATTCTGCATATCCAAACTGAGAAAAACAGTCATCGATTAGCTTTTGCCTGTTTTTTTGCACTCACTTCACTTTCTATTTCTGGTCTTACCACCTCCTCTCAGCTGAGAATAATGAGGGCTGTATCTGTAGGATCCTGGGCTGGCGTCTGAGATGAAGCCTCCGCCCACGGATCACACACAGCAGTTAACTGGCCTCCTAGGGGCTCAACCCAGGCACTAAATTAACACGTTTCACAACTAAAGATAAATTCCACATAATCTCAAAAAATGAGGCAGCCCAATTTGTCCTCGTATTAATATTTCAGCTAAATGGGTGCTTATTTTCATATTTATTATTCATGAGAAACCACTGTTTTAAATATGAAGTTCAGCCTTCTTGGTCAAAAGTAAACACCACATGGGAACTTAGAAGGCTAAAATTGAATGATTTATATACAACACAGACTCGAGCATAAAGGGACGGCTGCAAAACCAAATCCCCGTTATTGAGCCATCATTCTGTAAAAGGTCCCATGTTAGGCACCGTGGAAGACACGGATGCATGGTCCCCATACAGCACAGGAGCCAATAATTAACCTTCACTGTAAGTCTTCACACAGAGTAAGGAGCTTGGTCTCTGCAGCCAAACAGAACTGAGGTAGAAATCTAGTTTCACCACTACTTGTTGCATGGCCTTGGTTATGTAACTTTCCTAAGCCTCTGTTTTTCTTTGTAAAATGTGGATAACAGTAATACCTATAACACGGTGGGGGAGAGAGCAGTTAAAGATTCAAGAGGGGAACACATGCAAAGTATCATGCCTGACACACAGGGAGCATTTTACAAAGTTTCCCTGTTACACTCACTATGACAATTGTGAAGTGTATTTATTCTACTCTAGGAACAGTCTCTAGATACAACACGTTTATGTAATAAATAAATTAAAAGGAGGTGAAAAAAATACTCAGTGAAAACAGATTCTTTTAGTCCTAATATTTCTGTTAGGGTTCAGTTTGCTGGTTGCTTATGCAGTATAAGCAATGACAGAAAACACATTTGATACGCACCTGTATTTTGACTTCATTGCTTGAAGGGACTGGACCACAGGGATGCAATAGGCAAGAGTTTTACCTTTCAAAAAAAAGCAGCAGCAGTTAAAATTACACATCCTACAGATGTAAGAAAAGCAAAGGATGTAAAGGGAACAGGCTCTGCTATCTTCCAGTAGTACTAAATTCTGGGGAAAAGGAAACTGCCCATTATACATCCAAGAGAAGTGAAAAGGGGCTTCCCTGTCTGCCACAAATCCCAATTTTGCTTTGTAAAATGAGTACTTCTAAAAAACTAGAAGCTTCAGTTCCTTTATTCATCTAACAAGAGATAACGATATGTCTCCCAAATTACACAGAAGCTCAACTTGATGGCTGTCTGCAGGAGCCAGAAAATTCCTCCTTTGAAATCCTCCCTACCCTCTCAGATGAGCTTCAGTGGTCAATTACATCTCCTCTACAGTGCTGATGTGATTGGGAACCAGTCTGTACTCTAGAGCTAATCTCTAATGACGGAGAAACCAACAGATGGCAAAAACTTTGGGTATCCAGCCTTCTGAATGGTGGCGGAGCTGGTGGGAGTAAAGGATAGCTGAATACCCACTGAGGGCACACAGGGTCAAAAGAGCAAGTCCAGACTGACCTGGACCATGGCAGAAACAGTGTTCTGTCCTCAAGCACAACTGGCATCTGACCAGTGTATGCTCAGGCCAGAAATCACTCTGTGTTTAATACCAGAAGAAAACATTCATTCTCCACTAGAGTGAGAATGGGCAACTGTGGCCACAGAGTAGGGGACTTGGTAAAGCCCCAAAGTAGGCTCTGAGGAAATTATAGCTGAACCTGACTACCTCCTGATCATTCCTCATCGTGGCACCATCAACTGTCCCCTTCCTTTCATTATGTGAACACATTCAGGGCTCTAATCAAAAGCAAGCATGGCCTCCCTCCCACAAACGAAACAAAATTGCCACCACTACCAACCCAGACATCTCACGGCAAAACCTACTGCATGACCATGGGCCTGAGCAGAGGAAAAAGGGCAGAGATGAAATGAGACTAACCTGAGCCCGTCTGAGATCTCACGAGAGCATCTCTGCCTTCCAGCAACACAGGAATACTTTGCTTCTGAACACTGGGCCACCCGAAAAAAAGAACACACTTTATCTATATCATCCAGTTAAAGGCAGAGACGCAGGATACATAAAAGGCAACTGCCCACACTTGGACTCATCTAGCAACTGCCACCTTAGAAGCTATCAAAGCATTCAAATAAAGGTGTGAAGAAACTTTTGATGATTCTGAAGATCAAACCCTAGTTACATTTCTGGAACTTAGCCTGAAAATGGTGAGGCAAACCAGAGACTGGCCATTCTATTAAACTAATTCTTCTAAAAATGGAACAGGCAGCCGAGTGCGGTGGCTCACACCTGTAATCCCTGCACTTTGAGAGGCGGAGGTGCGTAGATCACCTGTGGTCAGGAGTTTGACTAGCCTGGTCAACATGATGAAACCCCATCTCTACTAAAAATACAAAAAATTAGCTGGGAGTGGTGGCACGTGCTTGTAATCCCAGCTACTCAGGAGGCTGAGGCAGGAGAATTGCTTGAACCTGGGAGGCAGAGGTTGCAGTGAGCCGAGATCACGCCACTGCACTCCAGCCTGGGCAACAAGAGTAAAACTCCGTCTCAAAAAAAAAAAAACAAAAAAAGGAATAGGCATGACAACAAATCAGAGTTACCACATAGTGTATCACACACTCTCTTGCCTTCACTAACAGGAATATGACACAATGAAACGTAATGGAAAGGTTTCCATGCAGGATAGCAGGAGGAAGCTCGCTAACTATTCAGAGAGCCAGCAGCCGCTGTCCATTCTCCAGGAGAAGGTTATGGGCATGCCGAAATGTGTGTCTACACATGTATTTTAAAACAAGAAACAGGAGAGACACAAAAATCACTTAAATTTGGTTGATGAAATAAACAAAAAACTTGTGGGGAGGTCCCTTGATTTAGTCTTTAATATTCTTATTAATTTTTACTAGTAAAAGTAAAAAATCATTAAGAAAATGCAGAGAAGCACAAATACTCAAAACAAGGAAGCTCATCTCCTCGCACCTATTTTTACTTCTTTATTTTCCAGGAGTCGTTCCCTGTAACAAACATTGAAAACGTTTTTTCAGTATCCCACTCTCTCCAACTGAACATTTACTCTTGTCTTTTTGGTTGACTCTAATTCTTACTACTAAGAAACGGCATGGTCACATTCTCTATTTTGGCCAAATTCTTTTCAGGGAAGCACAGAAAACAGCGGCGCTCATGCAGCCCACCTTCTGGATGAGACGTCTCTTGCAGTTTAGAGCCAAGGACAGAACTAGATGGAAAGCCAGTCTTTCCATTTAACAGGTGGAGAGAATGAGTAGCTAAGTGAGATGACAACCCTTTATGGTCGATAACCTGGCACTGTTTTCTAACGCCAAGACACAAATTTGCTCTGCCTTGCACAGACAGGTTTCATCTGGTTATACCCAAGTAATGCCTAAGAAACCAAGAGGAGCCTGAAGTTCTTACCTGGTCATACTAGACATTTTTAAGACCGTATTTATTGTGGAAATCTAAAAGAGAAGATGAAAAAGCTTTAATTAATATTTTGATACAAAATATTTAATGGAAGTTACATAAAAAAGGAGAAACTATTGAGAGGACATTGACTACTAAGATCAAATTAAGTTCTTCCACTCAGGTGGTGCTCTCTACTCGGGGCGATTCTGTCACCTGCCCTAACTCACTGGGGACACAAAGGGCAATGTTTGGAAAAATTTTTGCTTGCTATACCAAGGGGAGGGGGTCACTGCTGGCATCTAGTGGGTAGAGGCCTGGGATGCTGCTGAACATCCTACAATGCACAGGAAGTCCCCAAAACTAAGACTGACCTAGTCCAAAATGTCCACAGCACCAAGGCTGAGAAACCCTGTTCTACCCCGCAGGTGAGAAAACAAGCTTAGGTAACCCCACCTACAGAAGGGGTAGGTAAGCTGTAACCATAAGTGCAGAGGAAACCAAGCCTGCCTAAAAGTTAATATATTTTTTTCTTCTTACTCATGAGTCTGGAGAACTTTTTTTCCTTTAAAGTGTCCATTTGTTTGTAGAACACACGCTAAAATACTCTTCTTCCCTCACTTCTCTAAAACTGTGGATGTCCCTTAACAGCAACATGCCAGCACAGTTCCCTCTCCTATGGTCACTGTGACATCTGCCACCACAAATGGCTTCACCACTACAGCTATCCAGTCAATAGGGAGCTGTTTGAAGTTTAGCAAGTGATGGCCTGACCCTAAATCACATGAGTCGAGCAAAGTCTTCAGTACTTAAAAAACAATACACAAAAACACACAAAACACAGGGGATGGGGGAAGGTGGGGGCCAGAAAACAGTGAACAGTAACCTAAGCACCCCTGAACTGTCCTTGAAGAGTATCATATCAATCTGAGTTCATTCAGGTAGCTTAGAGCAGAAACAAACACTCTCCGATTTCTCTTCCTAGAACTGCCATTGCACAGACCTTCTGAACGGACACACACACCAAAAAAAAACGGACCCAGAAAACACTGAAAGGTACTTACTAAATGTGGGTGGAGGCCCAGCTCATGAAAAGCAGCTGAAGTAAACACTTTTTCTTGCACCTGCTTTACCACAGGTCTGCAAATGATGAACAAAAACGCAGGCATCAGTGCCAATATTAACAAAGAAGAGGCAGAACACATTCTTTTTTCTTCCTGAAGGGCATCTGCCGCTGGACATACCTGTGGAGTTCTGGAATGTCGGGGTTGTTTTTAAACAGTGATGAAGTCTTAATGCATGGTCTCTCCTCCTGGTTTCTACCACTTGTGCTAACCGAATGCTTCTTTGGAGAAAACGTTTTTTGTGTGTTCCCCTTAAAAGTCCTCTGAGTTTCTTTAACACTAGTTTTCTCGGCTGGCAGAAATGAAGTTTCGTTCCTCCGTTTCGCTGGAGGAGCCTCACTGGACGCTTGGTATTTTCTTTTCGTAGCCTTTGCTTGCTGCGTTGTTCCCAGAAGGAAAGATCAACAAGAGATGCATTAGTCCATGAAGACAGAGCTCGGAGTGAAGCCTGACTGCCCACAGAATTGCATCTCTCCCTGCAGAGATCATTACGCCCCATATGTCAAGCAACAGTTTAGGGTTTGCAATCAGACTCTTTGACTCAGCTTCTTCCAAAAGGTAAAGAAAAGAAAAAAGAAAAAAGTCTCAGCTCACTCATCTACCAGACCTCACCAACCATCTTAACTGTTAAATCAATCAAGATAAGGTAAGGATGAAGCAGCAGCCTTTTTCCAGTTGAATGTTAACTAATGGAGTCCGCTTTAAGGGAAGCAAGAATCCACCTTGTGCAGGGTGTGTCAGTCCATATTCCTAGGAACCCATTCACCCAAGGAGAAAAGAGGGGCAGGGGGAAAGTGAATCTTTTCTCTCCACTAACAAAGCACACTGGAGATCGCACAGGAGAGAGGGGCGAGGGGGAATGCGCATCCTAGCCCGTGCCCAGGAAGCGGAAACCTTCATTACCATTCTACCGTAGTGCCTGGATCTCTGTCATTCTCTTCTCTCAAGCTGCTCCTCCAGATTCAGATGGCCTGGAGAAAATTTCTACGCCCTACGCCCTGTTCCCATTCCAAATGAGAATGCTGCTCCATCCATCACCTCTACCACAATTATTTCTACCTCCCTTGCCTTTTGAGTCTCTGAGTCCCTGAGTCCCTGCCTGATTGCCGATTACAGGCTACACAGCCCTAGGGATCTCTTGCCTGTTGCTTCTTATTTCCATTATACGAATGTGGTTAAATGCATGATGTCCAAACTTCCCGGAGGAGAAGAAACATCCAATTCCTCTATTTTATTTGGCCTTCTTCTCTGATTTACAAATGAATATAAAAGCATCCCTTGAGTAGCCAGTGCTTGTTATTCTGGAGTTTGGGGTTCTCTCCGAATATGTTATTCTCCTCTTTGCTTAAAATAATGACTTGGTTTTACGTGTCGGCTTTCTTTAGCCATGACTGTCAGCTTCAGACTAACCTACCAGTAACAACAGTTCTTTGTTCCAGAAGGATTCCTTTACTTAAGTAATTAAATAAATACAACTTCAAATATCTAATATTAATAAAGTAAAAACAGACATATTCCATCTTACAAATTTATTTTTTTACAAAGTCTCAAGTTTATGAATTTTCAGATTAAAGAAAAAGATGAAATCAAGTTTCAGGTTTGTTGAATCATTTGCAAGACAGCATGAAATGTGCACACTTCACCTGATTTACAGACCCAGGACTCCTGGAGCACAAAAACTCTTAAAGGCCACTCCCGCCATGCATGGAATTCCTGACAGTCCCTGGCACGTGGACTGGCAGCCTCTCCCTGCACACCTCCTGCAGCCCCTGAGGAACAGCCTATTCTGTTCATGACCAATTCTAGGAATCAGGAAGCTGCCTCTGACCTTTATGCAAGGTCTGCACCCTTGAACATCGACCTAATACTTTCTGCAGCAACACAGAACAAGCTTACTTCCCCTTAACACATAACATTCCTTCATATATCACATAACTCTCTTTTCTTTCTTCTTTGGACTCAGTATTTCAAGCAGGACACAACTTTAGTTCCTTTATCGTCTTGGTCACCCTTTATTCCTATGTCAACATCTCTCTAAAAGCAAGTACTGAGAGTTAAACACAATAGGTTTTCCATTGCTCTTAGGCTAAACTAAAAAGTCTGTAATACTGCCAAGTGCCATAGCTCATGCTTGTAATCCCAGCACTTTGTGAGGCTGAGGTGAGCTGATTGCTTGAAGCCAGGAGTTGGAGACCAGCCTGGGCAACATGCTGAAACCCTGTCTCTACAAAAAAATACAAAAATTAGCTGGTGCATGTCTGTAGTCCCAGCTACCTGGGAGGCTAAGTTGGGGGGATCACCTGATCCCGAGAGGTCAAGGCTGGATTGAGCCATGATGTCACTGCTCTCTAGCCTGGGCGACAAGAGTAAGACCCTGGCTCAAAAAAAAAAAAAAAAAAAAAAAAAAAAAGCCTGTAACATGATCAATAAAGCCCTCTAGAATCTGACCTCTGGCCACCTCACCAGCTTCAGCTTTACTCTCTGTCACTTGGGTCTTCCTTCAATTCCTAGAATGTGCTGTGCTCCTTCCTCCTCCTCCTCCTCTGCACATGCTGCTCCCACACCCAGGACTCCACTCTGCCCTCTGGCTGGCCACCCCGTACTCATCCTTCAGATGTAGGCCCTCAGAAGGGCCTTTCCTGACCTCTCTTCACCTAGTCAAGCCAAGGTACCCTGTTCTTGGCTCTCCTGGCACCCTTATTCTCCTCCACAGCATTCGGCAAAATAATAAGCATAGCATGGAACTCACTGTTTTATGTCTGTCTTTCCCATAGCTTGTAAGCTCCACAAGAAAGGGACCAGTCTGTCCCACATAGCACTGTATCCCCTGTACAGGCCCCCGTCTGGCAGAGTAAGCACTCAACAAATACTTGTAAGATGAATGAATAACTTAACACAATGGAATTATCCCTTTCCACTAGCTGGATAAGATTCTACTTGTTAGCTTTTCTCCCCAGCATCAAAACACATTCGTTGAGCAGTTGTCAAGAAGCTTGGTTCTGAAGATACAAAGTAGAAAGATTCGCTAAGCCCTTGAGGAAGTCATATAGTAGCAGAGTACAAAGGCATAAAGAGTATAAAGACAAAAGTATAAAGGCATCAATCCAACCTCTACACTGGTGCTACAGAAGCGATACATACAAAAGGCCATGAGAGCACCAAGGAAAGCTGGACTAACGTGGCCTGCGGCAAAGGAGAGGGAGGCAAGCAAACCAAGAATGCTTTGTGAGGTGGCGTCTGAGCAGACAGGGAGCAAGGACATATCTGGATCTACTAAAAATTAGTTGTGCAACATGAAGCAAGTCACTTCCGAGTCTCTGTTGCCGCACCTGTAAAATGAGGGGATTTTGGCAGATGACCTCTAGGACCCATCCAGCCCTGAGAGTCTAAGATGCCATGCCTTTGATATTAATAAACATACTGACTAGTTACTATATGCCAAGGAGTATGCTAAGTACTCACATGTATCCTCTCATTTGTCAACACAGGTACTGTTATCTCATTTTAAGATGCGAACATGGAGGCAGAGATGTGAGGTAATTTGTCCCAGAATCACTGAAGGAACCAGGCTTTCCTCAGGCATCATGATTCTACATTCTAGAGTCCTCACAACAATACTATAATCAAGGTCTTTTATTAACTATATCCTCTTTGCTTTAGAAAACACCATGTGTAGTGATTCCTATTTTGAGCTGTTCTCTAGAACAGGACATACACCAAAATGGCAACAAGCACTGTCTCTGAATATGGCAATTATGGCTGCGTTTACAAAAATCTTTTTTCCTAATTTTCTGTAATAAATTTGTATTAATAATCAGGTTTTTTTGAGATGGAGTCTCACTCTGTCACCCCGGCTGGAGTGCAGTGGTCTCTGTTCATTACAACCTCCTCTGGCTCCCAGGTTCAAGGGATTGTTGTGCCTCAGCCTCCCGAGTGGCTGGGATCACAGGTGCCCATCACCACACCCAGCTAATTTTTTTTTCTGTATTTTTAGTAGAGAGGGGGTTTCACCATGTTGGCCAGGCTGGTCTCCAACTCCTGACTTCAAGTGATCTGCCTGCCTCGGCCTCCCAAAGTGCTGGGATTACAGGTGTGAGCCACCTTGCCCAGCCCAGAAAGTACTTTTAGAGAGAAAATGTCCGCATAGTGTTAGATACAGCATAATTTAAGCTGTCAGTCTTTCTAAATCCAGTATATTAGCTACCCATCTCAAGCGGTGGCTCACGCCTGTAATCCCAACACTTTGGGAGGCCAAGGCAGATGAATCACAAGGTCAGAAGATGGAGACCATCCTGGCTAACACGGTGAAACCCCATCTCCACTAAAAATACAAAAAATTAGCTGGGTGTGGTGACAGGCGCCTGTAGTTCCAGCAACTCAGGAGGCTGAGGCAAGAGAATGGTGTGAACTCGGGAGGCGGAGCTTGCAGTGAGCCAAGATTGCAGCACTGCACTCCAGCCTGGGCAACACAGTGAGACTCCACCTCAAAAAAAAA
>NW_016803673.1:3260186-3261527 GCF_001698545.2 Rhinopithecus bieti | reverse complement strand
AAAAAAAAAAAAAAAAAAAAAAAAAATGTAGATCCAGACAAGGCCACTGCAGACACTTGTCATCACCGCATTAATTAATCCCCTTTTGATAATCATAAAACTAGGTACCCTACATGTACTCAATGCTTCTTATGTGTTAGTTACCAGGCTCTGCACAGGACACAAGCACCCCACTGACCTCCTGATGTAGCGATCTATTATCCAAAATGGAGCCAAAACTACTTTATATTGTTGGCATTTAGTAAGTGCCTCTATGGGCCACACAACATATAGTCTTTACGTATGTTATCTCAATGAATCCTTACAATAGTCTTCTATGAAGTAGAAATTATTGTTCTCATTTTAGAGATAGGAAAAGTGAGAATCAGAAAGATTAAGTAACTTGCTCCAAGGTCACAGAGCTAGTGTGCAGCAAGGGTAGCACTGAATCCCAGGTCTATCCTATTCCAAATCCCACGCTCCCAGTGGCTCTTCTATCCTTCTCCCCAGCTCCTTCCAGATGCAGCTACACTTGGCTAGCTGGACTCCTTACTGCCAAGCATCTAAATCCTAAAGTTTGATTATCACTTTATGATTTTACATCAGCCTTTCTGTCCTGTGGGCCTCTTTTCCAGGAGACAAATCAACCATCCTAGAAACCAGTTTTCAGTTCTTGCTTAAGTTAATTTTAGGGCATCTTTCCCCTCTCTAGTAATGGGATTATATCAACGAAACCGATTTTCCTATCCCCCTACATTGCACGTGGGTGAAAATCTGTCCCATTTTTGAAAGCTCTTCAAAGAAAACTCCTAGTTGCCAGTCCTCATTCCTGCAACAAATGAACCTTCCTCATGGCGATGAAAAGAGTTAAACTCTAAAATATTTGAAGAGACTTATTCTGAGCCAAGCATGAGTGACCATGGCCTGTGACCCAGCCCTCTGGAGATCCTGAGAACATGTGCCCAAGGTGGTCGGGGTGCGGCCTGGTTTTACACATTTTAGAAAGGCATCGGACATCCATCAAATACATTTCAGAAATACACTGGTTTTGTCCAGAAAGGTGGGACAACTCAAAGCGGGGGCTTCC
Organism: Rhinopithecus bieti; assembly: GCF_001698545.2. Taxonomy (NCBI): domain Eukaryota; kingdom Metazoa; phylum Chordata; class Mammalia; order Primates; family Cercopithecidae; genus Rhinopithecus; species Rhinopithecus bieti. The sequence goes on along the minus strand of NW_016803673.1, from coordinate 3,260,461 downwards.
AGGGTATAGGTAAATTTAAAGATTTTCTGGTTGACAATTGGTTGAGTTTGTCTAAACACCTGGGATGGATACAAAGAAAATGCTCAGGTGAAGATAAAAGATTGTGGAGACAAGGTTCTTTTGAAGTCTTTAGTGGCTGCCCTTAGAGACAACAGACAAGTATTCCCTATTCAGATCTTTGAAAGGTGGTAGACTCTTAATCTCTTTAGGACTGGGAGGGCCTGGAAGAAAAAGATCTAGCTATGTTAATAGAGATTCTTTACAGATGCAAATTT
>NW_016803673.1:3231799-3259550 GCF_001698545.2 Rhinopithecus bieti | reverse complement strand
AAAAAAAAAAACAAAAAAAAAAACAGAGCTTAGTCCGCACTCAGTCGAGGAAAGTGCCTTAGAGAAGTTAAGCCTTGGCCTGGAACTTGCGCCGGAGCGTCAGGTCCTACCTTCCACGGGAAACAGCCTCTAATGCTTTCCTCTACTTTTCCAGGCGCAGGAGCCAGCTCCCCGCCCCTCCACACCGCTCCACTCCCCCCTTCCAGGCGCATCCCCGCGGGTGGTGTTCCGGTTAGAGACACGTGTTTTGGCGCAACTTGTCCCAAAGCTGCCCCGTGTCTGACTTTCTCCCGCTGAACTCCGTAAATGACTCGAAACCCGACGCCGAGGCACGGCTGCAGCTCGCGGCGCGCCGAGAGCCGGGCCGCGGGTGGGGACGGAGCTGAAGCCAGGTCAGAACTCACTCGACTCGCCTGGGCTGAGGGACGTCTGGAGAACGTCCTGGGGTTGTCCGAGAGCGAACCGTCGGCGGCTGCCATGGCCTGCGTGGGTGACGCGTGGTGCAGCGGCGAGCCGGCTGCGCAGACCTGCTGGGCCCGGGACCCCACGTGGGACGCGCGAGGACCCTGCGCCACCGCCCCTTCCGGGTCCGGAACGGCTCCAGCTGTACGGACCCGCCCCGAGAGGAGCCGGGGACGGCGGCACCGGGCGGGTCGGGGCGAGCCGGGGGCGCTGGCCCCGGCCGGGTGGCAGCCCCATTCTGCGTCCCTCGCGGCCTGGCAAAATTACATTCGGCCGAGAGTTCACGCTGGGGAAGCTCTCTGAATGCCTCTGAGAAACGCGGCCCGGCGCCATCTCACCGACCAGTCTCCCCTTTACTGCTGCGTGCCCTTCCTCGCACTTTAGGAACTAAAGCCTGTTTGGGTAGCTCCCTAACAGGCTCTGGAGCTCAATCCCTGGGCAGGGGGAAGGGGGTCTTCCGGGCTCCCAGCTCGAGGTCCTTTTTCTGGACAGGCAGTTCCTCGGCCACCTGGCAGGGCCGCGTTGCCTGGCAACGGCGGGGTCCTTCCTGGCTCGGCGGCGCTCGGGGCCTGAGGGGAGAAAACCGCCGCGGAGGGCGCTGGGGGTGGCGGCGGCGGTCCGGGAGGTGGCCGCGCGACTGAGACGCGGGTTTGGAGCATCAGGGCGTCCGACCTCTGCACCTGAGAGAAGATGAACACGGCCGACCAGGCCCGGGTGGGGCCCGCGGACGACGGGCCTGCGCCACCCGGAGAGGAGGAGGGAGAGGGGGGCGGCGAGGCGGGCGGGAAGGAGCCAGCAGCGGACGCGGCCCCGGGGCCCAGCGCTGCATTCCGCCTCATGGTGACTCGGCGGGAGCCGGCCGTGAAGCTGCAGTATGCGGTGAGCGGCCTGGAACCGCTGGCTTGGTCCGAGGACCACCGCGTGTCTGTGTCCACGGCCCGCAGCATCGCTGTGCTGGAGCTCATCTGCGACGTGCACAACCCGGGCCAGGACCTGGTTATCCACCGCACCTCGGTGCCCGCCCCTCTCAACAGCTGTCTTCTCAAAGTAAGTCATCCCTAGAGTCTTCGCCTGTGCCCCTCTCGCGGCCGCATCATCCATCCCAGGGTAATTCGGTCCCACACTCGGTGCGGGGATTTCCCTCTTCGCGCCGAGCGCTGGGGATTTATTAAGCAGCCAGGGTTGCCACCGCTTAAAAAAAAAAAGAAAAGCTCTACAGCTGTCTGCACCCTGTTTCCCCAGGTCACCCGCCACCCCAAACACAGGTACACACCCAGGGGGCTTCCCGGAGTTGAGTCCAGCCAACCCCTCCTTCGCCCCTGCGTCGGGCCCGCACATGGAGCGGGTTACTCGGTGGTGCTTTCTGAGACTCCACCCCCTGTAGATCCAACCCGGGGCCTGCCTCTGTCGTTGCTCCTATTGTTTGGGGCCGAGTTTCCGAGGTTCTTGGCTGGCTTTGTCTACTGTGTGTGCCCTCCTCTCGCGCCACTTTAGCTTCAGAAAAGAAAAACTGGTCCTATCCATAGTCTTAACTGTTTAAGTGACTTTATTATGAATGGTCCTCGCCTCTCCTTGGGCAAACGGGTAAATACTGGATCTCGGGGTTTGTACTCTAGTTTTTCTTTACTAGCTAAACACCTTTGGGATGTAGAATGAAAATAAAGACTCGAAACAACTGCATATCTTAAACTTCAAGCGCAAGGTCAAGTAAGCCATAGCGTTCCTTTTAGTTGCTTAGAGGTGTAAAAACTTTCCATATATCCTTGATAGAGGTGTACACTTACGTGTGATCTGTCAAAGTGTATATTCATACATTCAATAGATATTTGAATACCACTGTGCTTTGTGCTGCCGCACGCTCTGGAAATAAAGCAGTGTGCAAAATAGAGCCCCTGCCCTCATGAAGCTTACATTCTTTGGCAAGTCAAGCACAAATGATAAGGTCCTGTCAGGTAGTGATAAGCATTATAAAGATGTGTATCCACACACAGAGAACATGTTGATGTGTTCGTAAACTCTTATTCTGTACAGCCATTTAAAATATGAGTCATTAGCTATAGGTATGGTGATGATAACCCTCATCACTTCGTAGCATACTTAATTCAAGTTTCAAACAGCTTGTTGTTAGATTATTCGTCAGCTTGTATGACTAAGCTTTCTCTAAGATCTTGAAGAGGATGTGAACACATTTGTTCAAGTGTAAACAAATCAGATAGATGCAACCCTATGAAATTGAGAATTACAAAAGGAGGAAGGCAGAAGAAAGGTGATTTAAAAGGTGTTATCTTCTGCTGAAAAGGCACTTAACTGTTTCCAAGGATATTCATACGCACATCAACTCAAGGAAAGTATGTATATCAGTATGGTAGAGATCGAATACCTTAGCAGAGAGAATGTAAAAAAAGGAGGGAATAGTAAGAAGAGAGACTTTTATGGGGCAGGTCATCTGGTGGTGACTCTGCAGCAGTCCCAAAGAAGGTAGTGTTTGGTTTGTAAGAGGAAGGAAGGAAAGGGCATTCCAGGTGGTGGGAATGAGGCATTCATCCCATGTGCATACACGTTTAAGTCATGAACATCATTTACTATTGTTTGTATAATGACGGATCAGTACATGAGCTCAAATAGGTTTTCTAGAGAGTCAGAGAAAGTAAGATGAGGCCAGTTGTGAACTTGGAAGGTTAGTATCAGGAAGTTGGCTTCAATCTAGGAAGCCTTTAAGATGTTAACAGTTTCATTAGCATAGAGTGACCTGCTGTGGTTCAGGAACATTGCTGGATAGAGGCAAGAAGATGATTGCTGGGATGAGTGTAAAATAGAAGTTAAGAGATTGGGCTTTGGCACAAGATAGGCCTATCTATAAAAGGGGGATAATGAAACCCTGTTTAGGCTTTTTGGAAGATTAAATTAAACATACATAATCACTTGGCCCAATTCTTGGCACACTGTAAATGCTCAAGGTGAAAATATAATGCAGTTATACAGGTATGAAGGAGTAGGAGTCTGGATTAATATTGTGGTTGTGGACTGTCATTTTGCCTCACTTGACATTTAACACAACTGCTACCTAGTAACCGGAAATCCTTATATAGCTGTCTTATAGTTGACAAACGGCTTCAACGAAATTAATTAGTAACATCATCCCCTTCGTACTGTGGGGTTTTTTTTATGAACATCACATAAACCATCAGTCCTTTTGCAGTCTTTTTAGACTGATTGAAGTGAGTGAATGCTGAATTGTCCCTGCAGTTCTACAAGAGCCCTCTGTGGGTTAAAACTCTTGTGTGATGGTAGGAATGTAAAGAAGTCTGTATCAGCTCTTTGATGACTCCACCCATTGGCAGTCTGTGGATTTAAATCTGCTTGGTGCTGTGCAGCATGCCTTTGGTCTAACCTAAACGGTGGACAGTCTGCAGCGCAGATCACAGTTTTAGTGTAGCATTGTTAGAAAGCTAGGTACTAAACACCTTTGAAGCTTTTGCTCTATGATTCTGTTATTTAGATTATGAATTTGCAGGAAAATCTGCGGTTATGTAATAGTTCAGACATTATCAGCTGTTTTATAAGATTGTATGGTATAAAGGTGAACAGTATAAATCTGAAAAGCAATGAAATAATGATTTAAGAATGTCAGAATTGTTTTTCCCATTGGACTATTGATTTAGTGACTCATCTAGTGAGTCATTTGTGTATAGTTCCAAATTCTGATAATATATGTGTACCGAATTGTATTGCGCATCAGTTGTTAGGAGCCTTAGAAAGTATTAACTTCATCTGCTACATTAAGTTAAATAACTGTTCCTGGCTTTGAACTCTATTACCTGTCCTCAAGAAGCTTACTGTCTAAAAGCTTCAAGTGAATTTTTGTTAGGTGCTTACAAAGTGCCTAATAGTTAGTATTAAAAGTATTTGCCATTAAAAGTAATGGTGAAAACTGCAATTACTTTTGAATAGTATTAGTGGTCAACTGGAAACTGGATGGTGTACAATTAAATGATTGGCTGTGGGCAGGCCCCTGGGAGCTGGACTTTTAAGTATACTCCTTGAGCATCTGAATACTTGATTTGTTAACAGTTTCGTGATAGGGAGAGTTGGAGGGAGGTGCAGTAGTCTTGTTGAAACTAATATGTCAGAAATTGCTACACAAAACCCTAAGACTTTTTCCTACTGGTGAAGATCTGTGCTGCTCTCCATCCTGTCAAGAATTCTTCCCACGATGAGTAGGACCAAGGGTTGCTTGAGCTTCCTTTATTTCATCCCATGCCGCTGCTTTGGGTTACCAATCCTGTGAGTTTACTTCTACAGTAGCTTTTATTTGTAGCAAATTTAACCTATTCTAAGGAGTATTACTTAGTTCACAGTATTAAAGGATTTGATGAACAATTTTATGTCTACCTTTCATTTGGTACACAACTTTATGTCTACCTTGCATTTTTGCATACTTTTATTAGCATTAAAAATCTTATTAACATTTACTTGAGGCCGAGTGCTGTGGCTCACGCCTGTAATCCCAACACTTTGGAAGGCCACGGCAGGAGGATCGCTTGAGCCCAGGAGTTAAAGACCAGCCTGGGCAACACAGGGACACCGCATCTCTACAAAAAAATTTAAAAATTAGCCAGGAATGATGGTGTGCACCTGTGGTCCTAGCTATTGAGGAGGCTGAGGTGAAAGGATTGCTTGACCCCAGGAGGTTGAGGCTGCAGTGAGCTGTAGTCACGCCAGTGCGCTCCAGCCTGGGTGACAGAGACTCTCAAAAGGTTTTCTTTTTTAAGTTCTCAAAGTATATTAACAATTATCATAGGTAACTTTATTGAGCACTTAATATATGCTTTGATATATTGACTTATTTAGCCTCTCTAACTTTATGGGACATGTATTAGTCTCATTTATAAATGAGGAAATTAAGGTCAGAAGGTTTAAGCAATTTGCGCACACAGCTGGTGTGTAGCAGAGCCAGCATTTGAACCCAGGTAGTCTGACATCATAGCACAGATTTTCAGTTATTCTGCTGTGCTTCATTATGTCATCTCACAAATTTTATCTACCTGTAGAAAGCCCCGGGCTTTGATTAGCATTATTTTATTTCCAAGCCAGCCACCTACACCTCATTTAATTGGCATTTTCAGTCTGTGATTCTCCAGCAAGTTTCATAGTGTATCCAAGAGACTACTTTAAAATGCCTTCCTAAAATCAAGATACAGTGCCTGAAACACCATTCCCAAAGTATTCTACATACTTTGGGATAATAAATGGTAAAGGGTAATAACTGTCCTCCCTCCAAAGGCTCTTGTTGTTTAAAAAGGAAAAAAAGTTTGGCTTCCTGTGGCTCAGTAGGTCTTTATAGTAGTTCCCTGGCCAAGGCATTTAGTGTCCTCCTGTCACTTCTTAAGGGAGAATGACATATAATATATAGTATTTCCAAAGCTTGTTTGGCCATAGAACTATTTTTCAAGGGACAATTAAAGGGAGTAGTGTACTGTGAAACACACTGTAGGAAAAGTTAGTTCTCTGTTTTGTGGACAATTTTCTATTTACATTTCATTTTATTTGCTTATCTATTATTAGCAGAAAAGAGAATAAGAATAGATTATTCCTGTTATCCTTTGCTTCTTTCTTTCTTTTTTTTTTGAGACGGAGTCTCACTCTGTCACCCAGGCCAGAGTGCAGTGGCGCGATCTCTGCTCACTGCAAGTTCTACCTCCCGGGTTCACGCCATTCTCCTGCCTCAGCCTCCTGAGTAGCTGGGATTACAGGCACCCACCACCATGCCTGGCTAATTTTTTTGTATTTTTAGAAGAGACGGGGTTTCACCCTGTTAGCCAGGATGGTCTCAATCTCCTGACCTCGTGATCCACCCGCCTTGGCCTCCCAAAGTGCTGAGATTATAGGCGTAAGCCCGGCCATCCTTTGCTTGTTTCTAATCATCAATCCTGTCTGCACAAACTGTTCGTTTGTTTGTACATTGAGTAATTTTTTGTTAGGCTTAATGGTCTGTAGGTTTTGTTATTTATTTACCATTTGGGGGATTTTTTTTTTTTTCTTGCAGAGCCTGGCTCCATCACCCAGGCTGGAGTGCAGTGGCGCAATCTCGGCTCACTCCAACCTCTGCCTCCCAGGTTCAAGCACTTCTCCTGCCTCAGCCTCCTGAGTAGCTGGGGTTACAGGTGTCCACCACCATGCCTGGCTAATTTTTTGATATTTTTAGTAGAGATGGGGCCTCACTATGTTGCCCAGGCTGGTCTCAAACTCTTCGTCTCCAGTGATCCACCCACCTCGGTCTCCCAAAGTGCTGGGATTACAGGTGTGAGCCACCACGCCCAGCCATGGGGGATATTTTTTAACTCTTTGTTGCTCTCTAATTTTCTGATATGTCCCTGGTTGTCCAGACTTCATCTAGGATGTGGTCAGTGGTTCTGCGTTATTGTCTTTCAAGTGCTTTCTGTGTCCTGGAGGGTAATTCCTCTAGGCTTGAAAACTTAAACTCATTCAAAGTGACTTTTATTATATCCATGTGTGTCTTAGGCTGGAATTTCCTTTTAATCATGTTCTACCCTTTCCAATTTAAAGGTCAGCCTCTTTGAAAAAGGAAATTGACACTAAAAAAGAATTGAAGGATTCTTTTTCTTTTATCCATTTCTCTAAAGACAGTGGATAAAGTCCTTCCTTCCTCCTGCTTCCAACATAACAAAAAATTTTGTGGCTAATCTCTGCTCTTTTTGGCTTCAGCCTTCCTATTTTTTTATGGTTCTGAACCACTTTCTTTTGGTCATTTATCTCTTCATCCATCTTTGATGTCCCTTTAAAATCTTATTAAAGAGCTCACAGCTGGGCGTGGTGGCTCGCACCTGTAATCCCAGCACTTTGGGAGGCTGAGGCAGGTGGATCACTTGAGGTCAGGAGTTCGAGACCAGCCTGACCAACATGGTGAAACCCTGTCCCTACTAAAAATACAAAAATTAGCTGGGTGTGGTGGTGCACACTTGTAATCCCAGTCACTTGGGAGGCTGAGGCAGGAGAATCACTTGAACCCTGGAGGCGGGATTTGAAGTGAGCCAAGATTGTGCCACTGCACTGCAGCCCGAGCGACAGAATGTCTTACTGTCCGATACATGTTATGAACTTGGAGGAGGGAGAGATGAATGAAAGCTTGAACGACCTCAGAAGGCCTTATAGGGAGAATTAGATCTGGTAGGATAGATGGGATTTATATAGGGAGAACTAGGCAAGGGAGCCAGGGAAAGCTGAGGTGGGAGTGTTCAGGAATGGCAACTAGAATAGTCTGATTAGAGTGAACATTATTCTGTAGAAATAGTAAACAAAGCAGTTGGAGTTGGCTCTTGCCATTATTTGTGAATGAAATTTCAGATAAAGGACCTAAAGGTGGCATTTGTATTGCAAAGATAGTGTAAAAATCTAAATATCAATTTGTATCAAAGATATATATAGACACATATTTTCATAATTTTTTTTTTTTTTTTTTGAGACGGAGTCTTGCTCTGTCACCCAGGCTGGAGTGCAGTGACACGATCTCAGCTCACTGCAACCTCCAACTCCCAAGTTCACGCCGTTCTCCTGCCTCAGCCTCCCGAGTAGTTGGGACTACAGGCGCCCACCACCACGCCCGGCTAATTTTTTTTATTTTTAGTAGAAACGGGGTTTCACCATGTTAGCCAGGATGGTCTCGATCTCCTGACCTTGTAATCCACCTGCCTCGGCCTCCCAGAGTGCTGGGATTACGGGTGTGAGCCACCGCACCAGGCCTTATTTTCATAAATTTGTTAACACCTTTTTTGTTTTGTGACTAGCTCAAATAAATGCTGTATTGAATCTTAAGAAGCAAGTATATTTCTGTTGGATATATTAATTCTAAGAAGAATATGAGAACCAGGCCATGAATAATGACACTTACTCTGACATTTTTAAAACATTGCCATTTCCTAAACACTCATCTGATAGTTTTTATATCTCTTATTTTCAGGTTGGCTCAAAAACAGAAGTTGCTGAGTGCAAGGAGAAATTCGCCGCCTCCAAGGACCCCACGGTCAGTCAGACTTTCATGTTGGATAGAGTGTTCAACCCTGAGGGGAAGGCTTTACCACCAATGAGAGGATTCAAGTACACCAGCTGGTCTCCCATGGGTTGTGATGCTAATGGCAGGTGCCTCTTGGCAGCACTGACCATGGACAATCGCCTGACCATCCAGGCAAATCTCAACAGGCTACAGTGGGTCCAGCTGGTTGACCTGACTGAGATCTATGGAGAACGTCTTTATGAGACCAGTTACAGGCTCTCTAAAACTGAGGCCCCGGAAGGAAATCTCGGGGATTTTGCTGAGTTTCAGAGGAGACACAGCATGCAGACCCCAGTCAGAATGGAGTGGTCGGGCATCTGTACCACTCAGCAGGTCAAGCATAATAACGAATGCCGGGATGTTGGCAGTGTGCTCCTGGCCGTCCTCTTTGAAAATGGTAATATCGCCGTGTGGCAGTTTCAGCTGCCCTTTGTAGGAAAAGAATCCATCTCTTCATGCAACACGATTGAGTCAGGAATCACCTCTCCCAGTGTATTGTTTTGGTGGGAATATGAGCACAATAATCGAAAAATGAGTGGCCTTATTGTGGGGAGTGCTTTTGGACCCATAAAAATTCTTCCTGTCAATCTCAAAGCAGTCAAAGGCTATTTCACTTTAAGGCAGCCTGTTATCTTGTGGAAAGAAATGGACCAGTTACCTGTGCACAGCATCAAATGTGTACCACTTTATCATCCTTACCAGAAGTGTAGTTGCAGCTTAGTAGTGGCTGCAAGAGGCTCTTATGTATTTTGGTGTCTTCTTCTGATCTCCAAAGCAGGGCTGAATGTTCACAATTCCCATGTCACAGGCCTTCACTCACTGCCGATTGTCTCCATGACTGCAGACAAACAGAATGGAACAGTCTATACTTGCTCCAGTGATGGAAAGGTGAGGCAGCTGATTCCCATTTTCACAGATGTTGCATTGAAGTTTGAACACCAGTTGATTAAACTCTCAGATGTGTTTGGCTCAGTGAGGACTCACGGGATAGCAGTGAGCCCCTGCGGTGCGTACCTGGCCATCATTACCACTGAGGGTATGGTCAACGGCCTCCACCCCGTTAACAAAAACTACCAGGTCCAGTTTGTTACTCTCAAAACCTTTGAAGAGGCAGCTGCTCAGCTCCTGGAATCTTCAGTTCAAAACCTTTTTAAGCAGGTAGATTTAATAGACCTAGTACGCTGGAAGATTTTAAAAGATAAACATATCCCTCAATTTTTACAAGAAGCTTTGGAAAAAAAGATTGAAAGCAGTGGAGTCACCTATTTTTGGCGTTTTAAGCTTTTCCTCCTGAGGATTTTATATCAGTCAATGCAGAAAACCCCTTCAGAAGCCTTGTGGAAACCCACCCATGAGGACTCAAAAATCTTACTAGTGGATTCACCTGGGATGGGCAATGCTGACGATGAACAGCAGGAAGAAGGCACTTCTTCCAAACAGGTGGTGAAGCAAGGCCTGCAGGAGAGGAGCAAGGAAGGAGATGTAGAGGAGCCCACTGATGACTCGCTCCCCCCGACTGGAGATGCTGGAGGCCGTGAGCCAATGGAAGAGAAACTCCTGGAAATCCAAGGGAAAATTGAAGCTGTGGAGATGCACTTGACCAGGGAACACATGAAGCGAGTCTTAGGAGAAGTGTATCTGCACACCTGGATCACAGAAAACACTAGCATCCCCACCCGAGGACTCTGTAACTTTTTAATGTCTGATGAAGAGTATGATGACAGAACAGCACGGGTAGGTGTTTATTAACAGAAACTCTGAAATTGTAAAGTCTGCTTTCTTCATGAGAAAGAAATGACCTAAATTGAGTTCCTGAAGATCAGCTTTTGCTTTGACATTTTTTAGGTAATTGATTTGCATGAGGTGCAGGGGAATAAATAGGAAATGTGGATTAATGCAGAAGATGCATTCATCGCATATAAAGAATATTTTGATTCTTCTTCACACTGGCCTTAATAGATATGCAGAGTTTGCAGGATGAGCTCTCCAGACTGAATTAGCTCAAAGAGACTGCATTTAGCTGAGTAATATGTGATGGGCAGTCATGGCCATAGAAATATGGTGCCCATGCTCCCTGCCCTTCCTCTTTTACAAAAGTTTTGTAGGGGAGGGGTGTAGTGACATGTTTTCCGTTTGATAGGATTTAAGGATATCTTCACATTTAGTCAAGAAAGACATGTAAAGTAAATGAATCATTACTCATGTCTCATTTTTACAAAAACTGGGCACAATCTTTATTTTGGTAACAGAACAATCATAGTGTTATCCAGAATGTATTCTATAGCATTTAAGTTGCTTAATGGAACACGGGGTTCCCAGTGCATATCACCATCCTAAGGGTTCTGAGAATTCCTACAGAAAAGGAACCGATACCTTTGTGTAGTTCAGTATTACTCAGACTTCCTGATCGCAGAATCTTTCTTGCAGCTAATAGCTGCTAAAATCCTGAAGACCTCATGTTCCAGGAAATATACTGTATTCTAAAATACTCAAAACCACAAATATCTGTGTTCCTTTTTACTTCAAAGATTGATACTTACTGACTAACATCTTAAAATATTAATTGAAGGCAGTATCTTTGTTCGTAATGTTAAGCCATTCACAATCACTTCTTGCATTTTCTTGTTGGAAAGAATGTGTATGTTTGTGTACACACATTTGCCTTTGAAATTATTGGTCATAGAATGTTTGCAGTGGTCTTAAGAGTATTAAGATGCACTGTTCATGTAAATGACTTTTCTTCTTTAAAAGTTAACTTTTGGGGCCGAGCGTGGTGGCTCACGCCTGTAATCCCAGCATTTTGAGAGGCTGAGGAGGGTGGATCACAAGGTCAGGAGTTTGAGACCAGCCTAGCCAACATGGTGAAACACCATCTCTACTAAAAATAAAAATTAGCCAGGCATAGTGGCGGGTGCCTGTAATCCCAGCTACTTGGGAGGCTGAGGCAGGAGAATCGCTTGAACCTGGGAGGCGAAGGTTGCAGTGAGCTGAGATTGTGCCATTGTACAACCGACAAGAGCAAAACCCCATCTCAAAAAAAAAAAAAAAAAGGTTTTTTGTTTTGTTTTGTTTTGGTTTTGTTTTTTTGAGAGTCTCACTCTGTCCCCCAGGCTGGAGTGCAGTGGCACGATCTCAGCTCACTACAAGCTCCACCTCCTGGGTTCACGCCATTCTCCTGCCTCAGCCTCCTGAGTAACTGGGACTACAGGCGCCCGCCACCACGCCTGGCTAATTTTTTGTATTTTTTGTAGTAGAAACGGGGTTTCACCGTGTTAGCCAGGATGGTCTCGATCTGACTTTGTGATCTGCCCACCTCTCCCTCCCAAAGTGCTAGGATTACAGGCATGAGCCACCGTGCCCTGCCAAAAAAACTTAATTTTTAAACGTTGTTTCATTGTGTTCCAAATTGTCTAGAAGAGTATTCTGGTTATCACAATGCCATGGGACCTAGTTAGGTTTATTATAAGAGTCAGTGAAAATAAGCAAAACATGTTAGAAAGTACTAGAGGTTGGGTTTGTAATGATTTAGAATAATTGTCCAGGTACTCCATGAGCCCGGGAAGCTACATTGAGCATGGTGATGTGATTCCAACAGAGCCAGTTTAAAAACCAGAAGATTACGCACCTATCCCTGTCTATAGCAACTGAGTTTATTGAAGACCATGCATTCCTGTCTTAAAAATCCAACTGTATGCATAAAATGAAGACTTTTTAAACCCAGGATGTTGATTTATTAGTAGTTATAAATTATTTTGGAGATTATCAGCCTAGTATGCTGGTACAGTTAAACTAGCACTTTTAAACCTTTTTTCATTATCACTTCCCCCAGAGCATTTGTAGACACTTTTTTTGGAATTGCCCCTGCCCATGAAGTTTTAATACCACAGATGTATTTTGTGTGTGCGTTTATGTACTGTGTGTATATCTTTGCTTTATATGTAAAAAGAGTAAGAACTTTTCTCCCCAAGAACTAATATTTGCTGCTTTTTAAGGACTATTACTCCCATTGAGAATATGTGAGTCAGAATAACACAGTTAAGAATTGAGCTTGCCAAGGTCAAGGCTACTGCGAACAAATAGCAGTCTTTCCTTATGTAAAATTGAGGTATATCTGGGCTGGGTGCAGTGGTCACACCTGTGACCTCAGCACTTTGGGAGGCCAGGGTATGAGGATGGCTTGAGCCCAGGTATTCAAGGCCAGCCTGAGCAACATAGCGAGACCCTGTCTCTACATAAAGTGAAGGAAAAAAAAAAATTATCTTTGTGTGGTGGCACAAGCCTGTAGTCCTAGCTACTTGGGAGGCTGAAGGGGGTGCCATGTTCGCACCACTGCACTCTAGCCACGGCAACAGCGAGACCTTGTCTTAAAAAGAAAATAGACGTGCATCTGTATGGGAGGAATTCTGAGTAGTTTTTGTCACTGTATCATTATCAGGATGTTTGGCCTGTCTAGAAAAGCAGAGTGAGGCTGGGCGCGGTGGCTCACGCCTGTAATCCCAACACTTTGGGAGGCCAAGGTGGGCAGATCACGAGGTCAGGAGATCGAGAGCATCCTGGCCAACACGGTGAAACCCTTTCTCTACTAAAACAACAAAAAAGTAGCCAGACCCTGTAGTCCCAGCTACTTGGGAGGCTGAGGCAGGAGAATGGCATGAACCCAGGAGGTAGAGCTGGCAGTGAGCCAAGATCACGTCACTGCACTCCAGCCTGGGTGACAGAGCGAGACTCTGCCTCAAAAAAAGAAAAGAAAAGAAAAGAAAAACAGAATGAGTTTGGTCATCCTTGCTGTAAGGGACCATATGTTAGAATTCTTAAGACTGAAAAGAAAAAAGGCCAAAAATTAATGGGATTTAAATTTGTAGGGTATATGCAGAAGAGGTAAGATACTGGGTTTACCAACTTCTGAGCTAGTAAGACACGCTTTGAAACTTACGTGAACTAATTTTAGTGAATTAATCCAAAATCTTGTGGATTCATTTATAAGAAGCAGAAATGGATTCAGAACTGGAAGGGCACTATCACTACTAAGAGAAGACAACTCTTGAGGGTTGTGTATCCCAGCCTCCAAATTACATATCCAGTGAAGTTAAAAAAAAAAAAAAAGGCAAACAAACGTGAACTGGATTCAAGTTTTTTTCAGACTTTTATGTTTAAACAGTATAATCTTTTTTTTTTTTTTCTTGAGATGGAGTCTCACTCTGTCACCCAGGCTAATGTGCAGTGGCACAACCTCGGCTCACTGCAACCTCTGCTCACAGGCTCAGGCAGATCCTTCTGCCTCAGCCTCCTGAGTAGCTGGGATTACAGGCATGTGCCACCACGCCCAGCTAATTTTTCTATTTTTAGTAGACACGGGGTTTCACCATGTTGGCCACCTGGCCTCGAACTCCTGATCTCAAGTGATCCACCCACCTTGGCCTCCCAAAGTGCAGGGATTACAGGCATGAGCCACTGTGCCCAGCCAAGAGTATAATCTTAATAAAGCACAGAAAAGCAAAACTGAAGCAAAGAAAGGCCTAGAGTCTGCCATTACCTCTCTCACTCCCAGCTTCTTGCTCCTATAGTAGGTCTTGCCGTGCCTCTGCAGTGGGGTCAGCTTGTCTTCGATTGCAGTCTACTGGACTATGTTGGCCATGGGTCTTTGGGCCATCAGAAGGGGAAATTATTTTTTAATCCTGATCTTTTTACTTTGTAAGCCTTTCTTTTAAAATAGACATTTGTACAGTTCTACAAAGAGAGCAGTATTCCACATAATATTTTGCCTATAGAGATTATGCTTTTTCTTCTTAAAGTCAAAACATTATAAATAATAGCTAAATACTTTGTCTTCTAATAGAACTCTGAAATCCTTGTCCCAGAAGCAGCTAAAACAAGGCAAGTCATAAGATTTTGGTTTTCAGAACAGTTTTCTTAGTGGTTACACCCTGTTGCCACAGAGTACCTGAATAAATTTATTTTATTTAGCTAGGTGACACAGGTTGAAACTCTAGTTCATTTATTTTCCAGACAGTATAATCAGCCTTTTTGGCAATGCAGATCCCCTGTCTTTTGTGAAATACTGCTCTTTGCTCTTTTCTTTTTATTATTTTTTAATTTTCCCTTTGTGTTTGTCGGCTTTTTCTTCAGGAAATCCTGCACTTACACTAAACTTTGCTGACTACTTTGTCTTACTAGGTGCTGATTGGACATATCTCAAAGAAGATGAACAAACAGACTTTCCCTGAGCACTGTAGTTTGTGTAAAGAGATCTTGCCATTCACAGATCGCAAACAGGCAGTTTGTTCCAATGGCCACATTTGGCTCCGGTAAGCCATTTTAAAAGTTCCTACTTCTGCTCGTTTTTCAGTTTTGTGTAGCACAAACTACTGTATGTGACAGAATAGCAACTTTATGCCAGTTATCTGTTGCCCTTGCCAATTTGTTGGAGAAAAGCTGCTATATTACAAAGCCTGATGTCAGCTTTTTTCATCAGTATCACTCAAGCAAGTTGGCCTTTAAAGACAGTTTTTTACTGCTTAATATATAGGAGTTTTCTTACTTTATTTGTTCAATTTCATAATTGAACAAATTATGCCTCCTCTTCCTAGCCTCATTCTAAGACCTTGGTGTGTCCTCATGTTACTGGACCTGTGGGCTGCATTTGACACAATTACTTCCTCCTTGAAGCACTTTCATCACCTGCCTTCTGGGACGCAGGAACCCTGGTTTTCTTCCTGTCTCTGACTCTTCATTCTCAGTTGACTTTGCTGACAGGCACCTCACCTGTCTGTCTTTCACCTGTTTTTCTTCTCTTTGCACTTTCCCAGGGCAGTTGCTTATCGTCTGCACAATGATGATTTAAACTTAGAGCTTTTGCCTGTATCTCTCCCCCTAAGTCTAGGCTTAAGTATCTAACTGCCTGCTCAGTACCTCTATTTGGATGTTTAATAGGCATTTCAAATTGGAATCCAACCTTTTGTTACTACCTCTGCAGCCCTGGTCTAAAACACCATCATCTCTTGCCCAGATTATTATACCTGTAGTTACTTTCCATCTGGTCTTCCCCCTTCCATCCTTGCCCCTCCAGTCTGTTCTCATTACAGTCGGGATAGTGATTGTGTCAAAACTTTGTCGCTGGCTACTTGTTTCTGATGAGTAAAACTAAAACCCTCTCAGTGATCCACAAGACGCCACACAGCCTGAGGCCCCTTCTTCCCTTTGTCCTCCTGCTGACCTCGTCTGCTGTGTTTCTCCATCTTGTTCGCTTCACTCCAGGCAGACTGGCTTCATTCCTCAGGTACGTGAGGCATCCCTCCACCTCAGGACATCTACACTGGCTGATTCCTCTACCCAGGATGTTTTTCCAGCAGATGTCCACATGGCTTCCTCCAGTGCCCCTTTATCAGTTAGGCCTTCCTGGCTACCATTCCTAAAATTGTAACACCCCACCGACATACCTTCCCCTCCCAATGTTTTGCATCCTCCTTCCTTGCTTTATTATTTTCCTCTTTAATAATTATCACTATTTAATATATTTTTTCCTTGTCCTTCCTCTAGAATAGAAAGCTCTATGAAGACAGGAACTTTTGTGTTTTGTTCACAGCTATTTCTAGAACAATGCCTAGTGCATGGTGGGCACTAAATTTTTTAATTTTTAATTTTAATTTAATTTTTATTTTCGAGACAGGGTCTTTCTGTGTCGCCCAGGCTGGAGTGCAGTGGCACAATCTTGGCTCACTGCGACCTTTGCTTCCTGGGTTTAAGCGATTCTCCCACCTCAGCCTCCCCGGTAGCTGGAACTACAGGCATGCACCGCCACACCCAGCTAATTATTTTTTGTATTTTTGGTAGAGACAGGGTTTCACCATGTTGACCAGGCTGGTCTTGAACTCCTGGGCTCAAGTGATCCACCTGCCTTGGCCTCCCAAAGTGCTGGAACTACAGGCGTGAGCCACTGCACCCAGCCAAATTTTTAACAAGATTGTGCTACACATACCATATTAACTCACCAGTTCTGTTATCAAAATGTATGGACATTTTTCTACATCAGTACAAAGATAACATTCTTAATGGCTATAGAGGTTTCCATTGTACAGATGTTTCATAGTTTACCCCTTATTGATAATTTGTTCTTTTCCAATTTGTATTGTATTCCTACAGTTTTTTTTTTTTTTTTTTTTGAGATGGAGAGATGAAGTCTCACTATGTTGCCCATGGTGGACTCGAACTCCTGGGCTCCAGTGATCCTCCTGCCTCAGCCTCCTGAGTAGCCAGGACTTTGGGCATGTACCACCATGCCTGGCTCCTACACTTTTCTAATTTTGACCATTCAGACTTTTAAGAGGGAAGAATAGGAAATAAGCTTGTAGTGTATTTTAGGTTAGGAATAAAAATAAAAACATTTATTGAGCACTACTAATATGCCAGGCACAGTCTAAGCTGTACACATGTATTAAGTTACTATATTATGCTGGTTGTGAAAATAAGTTGGTAGGAGTACAGGCATGTGCCATTGCACCTGGCTTTCTGTTAGTTAAGACTGGGTATAACTACTGTCTTTAAGACTCTGACAGTACACTGGGGAAAACCCTGACGAATATTGAAGGCAAAGTTAATGGTGCGAAAAGAGACAGGATACTAACAAATGTTCACAGGTTCAATTCCATCCAAAGATTATCATTGAGCCTCTACCAGGGCCAGGCAAATAAGGATAGGTGGAATGTATTTTCACAACAACCATGCATGGGGAGCATCATGATTACTTTTGTTTTTATAGATGAGGAGATTGGGGCCTAGGGAAGTTAAATAATTTGCCTAAGTCACAATGGTGGTTTGTGGCATAGCTCAGAACCTGACATTCTGGCTCCAGAAGCCACATGTGTAAGCATTACACATTAATGTCTCCTAGATGGGTTTTTTTCAGGAAAATTGTTTTCATTTTTACTGACTAAAGTTACGGCTGAAATACCTCAGTATGATTTCTCTAGGTGAGAACCAGTGCTTGCTGTCACTCAGATGTAATCTTTCTTCCTAGATATCCATGCCTTTACTCAAGGTATACCTGCTTGGAGTCCCTTCCCTTAACCTCCTCCTCTGTATTTTCTGCTCCTTAGTTGCTCACCTGAAAACTTGTTATCTTTTGGGGAACCTTCCCTGCAACCCAGATGTACTCTTTCCCATCTCATTGCATCCCACCTATCCTTATTTGCCTGGCGCTGGTAGATAGTCAGTGAATAATCTTTGGATGGAATTGAACCTGTGAAC
Organism: Rhinopithecus bieti; assembly: GCF_001698545.2. NCBI lineage: Eukaryota > Metazoa > Chordata > Mammalia > Primates > Cercopithecidae > Rhinopithecus > Rhinopithecus bieti. Next base: position 3,241,774 of record NW_016803673.1, on the reverse strand, counting down.
ATTGGTTAGTGTCCTGTCGTTTTTTTGCACCATTAATTTTGCCTTCGATATTCTTCAGGGTTTTCCCCAATGTACTGTCAGAGTCTTAAAGACAGTGATTATACCTAATCTTAACTAATAGAAAGCTGGGTACAGTGGCACATGCCTGTAATCCCAGCTACTTGGGAGGCTTAGGCAGAGGATCACTTGAGCCCAGGAGTTCAAGCTCAGGCTGGGCAACGTAACGAGACCCTGTCTCAAAACAACAGCAACAACAAAAAAACCTAACGAATAATTCTCAATATAATACATGATCAGTTTTTAAAAAACATATCAAGAATTTAAAGTGCAGTCAGGTATGGACAGACTAAATTCTTTTCTGATGCTCAAACAGGAAAAAAAGCTGCAATCTACCTGGATTAGAACCTTTATGTCTCTTTGCTAAGCATGGATCATAGGTTTGGCCAGCTTTGGTGCACAGGGGATACATTGTTGCGTGAATGTATGAGTATCATCCTTTCAGTTGGTTAATGTGTAGTTTTATGATAACTCTCTGTGATGGAGAAACACCAGTTTCTGAGTGTTAGTAGAGGAAACCCTCTCCCTTGCCAATACAGTCTGTCTTCTTTCAGGTGCTTCTTAACCTACCAGTCCTGCCAGAGTTTGATATATAGAAGGTGTTTGCTCCATGACAGCATTGCCCGGCATCCAGCTCCAGAAGGTGAATGCTTTCCCTTACTTGGGAGGGTGGGTGGGTGGAGCATGCTGGCAGCGGGCCAGCGCCCCAGAATAACAGTTTAAGTCACACTCTACATGTCTTGGTGTTGTGCTGTCAGGGATAGGGGGTGGGGAGCAGGCTCCTGCTGCTCTTTACAGTGTTACCATGAAGCCACAGTTAACTAAAACATGGCCATTGGAATACGTCATATTGAAGTGCATACTGCATTTAGTATGTGAGTTAAGTGTGTCTGCAGTTGCTATTCTGTCACTGCAAACAAATTACTCATGCCAAAAAATGTCAGTTTGTTTCAGTAGATGACATAGATTATATTTGAATGTAAACTCTGTAGATGATACTGTATACGAAGACAACATTATTGAACCAGTAATAGGATATTCACTTGGAGTCATTCTTCCAGTAGCCATGATGGGTTTTTCCTGGTTGGTCTATGTGTTCTTTCCTGATAGCTCTAATGTCATCCATTTCTGAGGTAACTACCTGAAAATAAGATTGTAGAGTGGGCAGGAATTAGTGATTTAATGATGCCAGTGTCAGATTTTGTCCTGACGTTAATAATGCACTCTAACCAAGTGAGCTAACTAGATACAGAATATACAATTATATATGCATTTTGGAGGGAATATTCTGTTCTCAGCTGAAACAAACAGCATTCTATATAAAACTACATACACTCTTGAATTTTGTTCTAAACTGGCAGAAGCTCTCTAATTCTCGTAAGTAGGTATATTGATACCTTGTGTTCTGTTGTAGCTTTTTATTAGGGAAACTACAATCATACACAAAAGGAAAGAGAAGAGTATAATAGACCCCTGTGTGCCCAGCACTTCGGAAATTACTGACTCATGGCCTTTTCTGTTTCATGTCTAGTTCCCTCACCCACCTCTCTCCTCCTGATGGATTATTTTGAAACACATTTTTGGGAACTTTTAAATTTTTACTGCAATTGATGATTGATACGCTGCCTAAGCGGGAAATCTGGAAGAGACTGAAACTTTAAATCATGCCCATTGACTTTGAGTCTAGCCATGTAGAGCTTTTGGGAAGAATGAGAAGCTACTGGATCTAGAAAAGCATTGGAGTAGAGCTTTTCATGGATGAAAGAGGAGGAGGATTTGACCAGTGTTGCCACATTTTTATTTCTCAAGAGCATAGCATTTTCCTATTACTGTAATTTTATGAGAGAATATTTTAACATTAACAGTGTATGAAGAACACGTTCTCGGAATACAGTCCTTTCTTTAAATTGAATAAATTTAGCTTTATGAAACATTCTTCATTACCCTTATTTTCCTGTTTCATCACACTTTGTGAACCACAAGTTTAGTCCAGCCTCACTTGGAATGTTGGAAACCGAAGCCCAAAGAAGTGAAGTGCTTTGTCTAGGGATGTGTAGCTGATTCATTGCAGAATTGGGACCAGAATGCCCATCTCTCAATGCTACAGTCCGGTGTTCATCCCTTCTGACTGCCTTTTCCGAAGCTAATAGTTGATACCACTTGTCTTCCTTTTGCAGATCCCGACTGGATTAAGAGGTTACTGCAGAGCCCCTGCCCTTTCTGTGATTCTCCTGTCTTCTAAATAATCAGTGACAGGAAGATGGAAGGGCTGATGAACTCTACCATGGAAAACTTCCTCCAGCCTGAAGAGAAGGATGCACTGGAGGAAGCCTGACCCTCACACGTGGAGAGAAGTCCTTGGTGATTGTAAAGAGGGCCCCTGGAGCTCATTTCTGAAGGGCACTCTCCATCTCCAGGGACTAACGGATGTCCTTTGAAATGGCTGGACTCAGAGAGTTGGAGTCGTTTTGAGATGAGCATTAGCCCCAGCTTTGTAACCAATGAGGAACACTTAAGTATCTTGACAGAAGCAATTTGAACACAATGTCCCGTAATTTCTAGGAACAGAAGGGTCTTTTCTAGAGAACCTTTTCTGGATAAGGACCTTGCTGGGTTGAGTTAGGTTTTAATTCTTGCTTTGGTCTGGAACTGCCTTCTGGCTCCAGAACTTAAATTGCTTGGTCCGTGGCATCTGATGTACCAACAGAGATTAAAAGTGTGTAAAGCAACACATGGGCTGATGTTTTGTTCTCAGAAAATAGCTGCTGGTCTGCATCCCTCCATTCTTGTTTTTTATGCATATGGAAAACATTTTCCTAAAACTATTCTCAAGTTGAAGCCAAGACTAAAATTTAATGTGTCAAATGATCTGGTAACTATTATAATGAGTAATTGTGACTTATTTTCATTCTCTCCCGTGTCATCAGGTTTCCTGACCCAACTCCTTAATCCGTATAAAGATGTCAAATACTGTAGTTTACCCAAGCCACAGCCCTGCTTCAGACTTAACTGTGGTAGCCTAGATGAGCTATTTGTACACAGAGGAAAAAAAGATATTTTCCTCTTTTAGTAATAAAACGTTTAGTATTTTTAATGTTGACATTTCCAGATGTTTCATTGAGTATCCAGGGGTCTGTCTGGAGACTTCTAGAGAGGGACAGCTCAGACGTGGGGCCCTTGAGCTCGAGTGCAGTAAGCTTGTGCAATTCAGTTGAACAGAGCCTGGCAGTGTCTTCTCTGCACACAGCCCCTTGATATTTGGAATCCAGGTTCTGCCCCCACCCCTACCCACCCAGTGGTCTGTTAAGATGTCCCAGATGGGGCCGGGTGTGGTGGCTCACGCCTGTAATTGCAGCACGTTGGGAGACCAAGGCAGGCAGATCACAAGGTCAGGAGTTCAAGACCAGCCTGACCAACATGGTGAAACCCTGTCTCTACTAAAAATAGAAAAATTAGCCAGGCGTGGTGGTGCGCACCTGTAATCCCAGCACTTTGGTAGGCCGGGGCAGACGGTTCACTTGAGGCCAGGAGTTCAAGAACAGCCTGGGCACTGTGGTGAGACCCCCATCTACTAAAAATACAAAAGTTAGCCTGGCATGGTGGCGCATGCTTGTAATCCCAGCTACTCAGGAGACTGAGGCAGGAGCATCACCTGAACCCAGGAGGCAGAAGCTGCAGTCAGCTGAGATGGTCCTCAGATGATAACCATAGCGGCAACCTCGCCCCTCCACCCCCCCACTGATAGGTGGAGGCACTTCTAAACAATCCGCTCGGAAATGTCTTCTGTTTCCTATTCAAATTGCTGTTTTGTCTCCTATGTTTAATCTTGTATTTGCTATTCTGCATATTTTTTTCTCATTTTGGTGGTAATTTCAAGAAGAGTGTTTATCCACTATTGATTTTCAAGAAAGAAACCGAGCACCATTGAAATCATGAGAAACAGAGTTCAGAACATTGTGTGGTTGAAGTCATTTGTGTCTGCAGCTGTTTTTTCCACTTTACAATAAATAAGTAAAAAATTAAGATCATGTCAAAAAATTATTGCAGTTTTAATCATTATGGCATAGTTTCCCTCCTCCCCCGCTCACCTGCATTAGAATCCGTGGAGATTTGTTCTTACTGGGAATTTTGGGCTGCTGCCATTTAAAACTTAGGTTTTTATTTAAAGCAGTTGTGCATTTTTGAGAACATTTATTGGGAGTAACGAGAGAGGATCTCCCAATTTTTTTGTATGTCTCTATAGGAGTAAACATGGCAACAGGTTTTCTAGAACGTGGACTCACTGCAGGGACTGGACCCAGTGGTATTGTTAAGACCCTAAAATCTAGCCACCACCTGCCTGCCCCAAGTTTCCAAACACCCAGTTGGAAGGCCTTTCCCTGCCCTTGTCCCTGTCCCACACCCATGGAGGTTAAGCTACAGAGCTGGGGAAACAGGAGATTTTGAGTTCATGGCAGCTTCACAAATAGTGCTTCTGAATTTCTCTGAGAGTCAGCATACCTCATGAGTGTGTTGCTTGGTGCACCTTGGAAAAGTGAGAATGGCACCAGAAGTTTTTAATTGCCTCTTGCAGTTCAAACTTAGATACGTACACCTCTGTACCTTCCTAAAATTTGCCTGATCTTATTTGGTAGATTTCAAGTTGCTTTCAGCTGTGACCATAGTAACTGAGGAACTGGAGAAATAGTGGAAGTGCTATTGCCGCACTGCATTTAAAGTACAGGAGCAAAGATTCTATACAATTAGACCCTTTAAGCTACAACATGGTTGCATTTTGGGAGTCTGATATCCACATATGTCTCACATTTTCTCTGCCTGGGGTTAATTTGTTCCTATTATTCTAGATAAGAAATTGATAGCTTGTTATGCTTGATATTCATTCTGAAATCCTTACGTGTCCACCAGGCAGACTTCAAGCAATCTCTACCTACTATTATATCTGCCAAAACTACCAATTATTTTTCAATGTCAGAAGTTATTAGAGCCACTGGCAAAGCTCATGGTTGAACATGACATTTTTCTGCTTTTCCAAGAAGTTTCTGAGAATGTTAATGTTGAAGTATGCAGGCTGGACTTATCAGCAAGTTTAACACATTAATTAGGTTAAAAGACTATTAAAAGGCAATGATTAAATATTTCAATTATTTTGTAATTAGAATGGTATCAAATAAGATGCAAAAGAAGTTGATGCTTATTGGTGCTTGCTGAGAGAATGACAATACTAGTTCTGTGAGCATCTTTCCCCTGCAGCAGTTACACTGCCTCAGAGTTGGGTGAATTACTGCAATTCCTGGAATGGAACCAGGAATTAGGGTCACTGGTTGATTGGCACAGGATCTTTCCATCCGTTCTGCTCCTGACCTCTCTCTCTTGCCTTTCCTTCCCCCAGATGCCTTCTTGGTTTCCATTCCTTTAGTCTCTGCTTTAGAACACAGTCAGAGCTAACAGATTACATGTTGGAAAGAAAAATGGATTAATGGTCAAATTTCTAAAAGCTCAATTGTGTAGTGGGTCTCACTTCCTGGAAGAAATTATTGGTAATATTTCTTTCTAAAGGTAATAGTATTATTTATATCTGGTTTTCTTCCAAACTTAACTATAATTTCCTTGTCAGGGTGCTCAGTAGCTCTTGGTTTGACTTCGGGCTAAGGAATGTGAAATTTTAGCTCCTTCCCACCACCTGTTTCCGCTCACTCCCACCCCCAGCCAATATTCTTCATAAGCAAAAATTATGCTTAAGCTAAACTGAATGGGTTATATTCTAAGTAAGTACAGACAGCAAATAGGCAGACAAATACAGTAATGTCTTTACAATTAGCCCACCACGAACTGTTCTGAGTCTCTGCATGGTTTCCATAATTCATTATGATGTATCTTTATGTTCTTTCCCTGCTCTTCTGTGCTCTGGAGTTTAGCAATTCAGTGAGACTGGGGAGTGTCTCAAGAATGGAACCTTTGCCCTCAAGGTTGGGTCATCAAAAATCCCTCTAAAGGATCTAACTGATGAATTGTTTTTATTTTCGCCGTTAGTGCAAGTATCAACTGGCAGCCTCAAACAGCTTTAGACTATGTCTCAGGTCTCTCATACTTAGAACTGCTCTTTCTTGAAGCTAAAAGAGGTTTTTGGAGTAAAGATCTGCTGTTCAACCTAGTATAGAGCATGTGAAATGGAATTCAGCCAAACTCCAAGAATATCGAGTTGCTTCTAGTTAACTAAAGTAGTACAGAATCACTATCCTGATGAGAAGTGGGGTTTTTCAGAAGATTGTAAACTCATTTCCATGGCACAGGTAGAAATCATTATCAGGACTTGTTAGCCAGTTCATGTCTCATTGATAGAATGCAGCCTGCCATCTGCATCGATGGTTTAAGATGGTGCTGTTTTTGAAAACTTGCTGTGGAAATAAATTTGACAGAGGAATAGTTATTTGCAAAGCTGTCCTAGAAAGAGGTTAACTCTTTTGGTATATGGATATTTCTCCTCCAACACCTTTAATTAGGTGGTTCAGCTTATCTTGTATTTTCTGAGTCGTAACTGTACTCTAGGGCCAAGACCTACTATAAAATCTGGAGTCCTGATCAGAGAGTTCTTTAGATCAATATTATATGCTTTGCCAACATAATCTAAGAAGGTATTCATTCTTTCTGGATTTGAGAAGAGTTGACAAAAGTGTAAGATTATATTCTCATGCTGAAATAAGGTATAGGCTAAGTGAAATACTGTAAATGGGTTGGGTAGAATTAAACTTTAGAGCTCTAAATATTATGCTTATTTTTAAAGTAAAAAGTTGCCTCACTGTCATGAAATCCTGTTACTTCCATAAAAAAATCCTGTAAAATGGTCAAACGACAATGTAAGAGATAATCATGGTTTTGAGGCATTTCATACTTTATCGGTTTACATTTGGCTAACAGACTGGTAGGTAAGGTTTAGGGTTCTCTCCACTAATGGAAAATTAAATGCAAAATGTCCTAAGAATTATGTTGTTTTCAAGGCTTTGACTCAGATTTGTACTTTGATGTATGAAAGTGAATATCAAACTTGTTTATACAGAAAAGACTATATAGAAAAATCCATGTTGTGTGTAGTAGTGATACATGTTTTATGTTTACCCAATGCCTGTACTAAATCTTGTGCTTGGCTTTGAATGATATATGTGTTTACATATGACTTTTTTTTTTTTTGAAATAAAAGAACAGTCATCTAAAACATAAGGTTTTAGAAAGGAGATGCTTTTTCAATTCTTACCATGAGGTGGAATGTTTTATAGAATTTTGGTGTTAAAAAAAAAATTTAATAACAATGCGTTTTGCTTGGAATACTCCCCAATCCAGAAAAGTGGGTGACTTCTCTCCATTGTATATATGTACATAGTTTTCATTATTAGATTGTAAGCTCCTCAAGGGCAGGAATTGTTTTATCTTCGTTGTTCCTGCAGCACCTAATGTAAAGTGCCTTGCACAGGGTAGGTGCTCATGACGTGTAGAATGAGTGAGTCACTTCCTGCCTCATAAATGTGGTTCACTTCCCCTGCGTTCAACACTACAAAGCTACTCATGCCAGAAGAGGGCAGAGTTCTTTCTTGGGTTTGAACTGGCTTTTTTGGGTTGAATCAGACCATTCCGCATCCTTAGCACTACTTAACCTTCTTTTCCTGAAGACTACATATCCGTGTCCTGCGTTTTTAATCTAATATTACAGCTGAGGTTTCTAGGAAATTTTTGAAGTGGAGAAGATTTGGAGAAAATGGAAATGTGGGGAGAGTGGTTTGTCAGTATATTGCCCTGTGGGGTAAGCGTGTTTTGGTTATTACTTGTTAAAAGGGTAACAGAACCTCTGTTTCTTTACCAAGTCGCTGGTTGGCCATTTCTCCAATTAACGAACTACCGTTGGTTTTAGCTCTTTGTCATTTTGACTTCCCTTCCATTGCTTCCATGATTCTAGAACTTAGAGTCTAATACAATTGCTGTGAATATTTAGTGCTGTACATAATGGCAGTTTTGTAAATGTGAAATAACCTTGAATATGTTGTGGTTTGTATACAGAGCCATTCGTAGTGTTATTTTGGCCACTTTTTTATTCAAAATAAATAATTATTTGTATACTGCGTGTCTGTTTTATGGAGTTCCTACCGTTTATAGCAAAGCTTGGAAACCTCTTAAAGCCTGAGCACCCCCAACAAAGTTAAGTAATGCCCAGGCATGGGCAGACAAGGAAAGAGCTCTGTGAGGGAAATGTCAGGGAACTGGCCACTAGCAACTACCTCAGAACCAAGTCAGTAAGTCTTGGGTGGTTTATACCAGAAAAAGGAGGAGGAATGTAAGGGGAAGTAACAGAGGTTCAGTGGTATGTTAGGCCACATGTTCTTGACAATATCAATTAAATAGTATTTGGTGAGGAAAGTGACCCTGAAAAATATGATCTCTATAAGCATTATGTATTTGTGAAAGGATGAGTATATACCAGCATTTTTTGCAGATCATCATTTGTGCTTATGGTAGAGGCAGTGTCTGTATCAATGGGTTCATCCATGTGCATCAGAACAACCTGGAGGATTTGTTAAAACACTGGGTAGGGTGAACCTCACCCCTAGAATTTCTGATTCAGTAGATTTGGGATAAAGCCTGAGAACTGCTCTTTCTAATGCATTCCTGGTTGGTGTTCACACCGCTGATCTGGGATCTGTGTTTTGAATACTGTTGGTCCGCAAATGAACTCAAACACTGCTCCCTGCCTTGCTTCTGTGCCCACCAACAGTTCACATGGATTGTTGGTTTGTACAAATTGTCAGTCTTACCTGAGATTCTCAGCATCACTACCCCAGTTACTTTTAACTTTATTAAGACAAGATTTTTAATTTTAGCCTTTCCTAAGGAGGATACATGTAGTAGACCACTGTAGTGAATCCTTTCTCTCATAAGTCTGGCTAATTTCACTCTTCCTCTGAAACTCCCCTGCAGATGAAATGAAGCTGGTCCTCCCATCCATTGGTGTATTTGAGCTTAATTCAGCCCATCACTTGAAGTTCACTGAATAAGAAACTTCAAAAAAGGCCAGAGTATTTGTGCTACTCCTATTTTGAGATAATTTAAATGAAATACTGATTGCAGGGATTTCAGCAGTGATAAATTTACAATTTAGACACATATTCCTGCTGAGAACAATCAGAAAAGCTAGACAAAAATGTTTAAATACACATAGGAAAGTGTTGGAGACTGAACCAGGCAGGAATTACACGGTGACTATCTGGGAGAAGGAGTCTCAGTGAAACCCAGTATCTAAGGTAGGTTTATTCTCTTAGATGAGTCTGCCAGTTCCAGAAGAAAGAGATGAGAAACGAAAAAGATTAGCAGAGATTTTTGCATTGTTGCACAACAATAACAGAAATCGGACAGCATTGTCCACCAAGAAAGCGGGTATCCTGGTAATAAACCTCCACTTTTAGGATTGGGAATCCAAAAGAGCACACTTTACGAGAAAAGGTGAATGGCAAACAGGTTTCCACAGAAGCTGAAGCCCAGCTTCACATTTCAATACTTGAAGTTGGGTTAAAGTGATCTACCTTGGTCAGAGCTGCTCATGGTCTTCTTCTGAAGGAAGAGGCTAGCCCTAGGCCTCAAATCACAATGTCTGGCATTCAGTCAATAATAGCCAGCCCCAAACAGTAATAACGAGGCACACAAGACTATAACACGCCCGGGCACGGTGGCTCAAGCCTGTAATCCCAGCACTTTGGGAGGCTGAGACGGGCGGATCACAAGGTCAGGAGATCGAGACCATCCTCGCTAATATGGTGAAACCCCGTCTCTACTAAAAAATACAAAAAAACTAGCCGGGCGAGTTGCCGGCCACCAGTAGTCCCAGCTACCTTGTATGCTGACGCGGGTGAACTGCGTAAACCCAGGAGGCGGAGATTG
>NW_016803673.1:3217758-3229049 GCF_001698545.2 Rhinopithecus bieti | reverse complement strand
TTTCAGTTACATTTATGGGTATATTATTGATGTAAATGTTCCAAAAATTATATAAAATCACAAAATCTGATTTTATCAGTCATAATTTTGGTTAATTTTTTTCTTTTCTTTTTTTTTTTTTTTTTTTTTTTTTTTTTTTTTTTTGAGACGGAGTCTCGCTCTGTCGCCCAGGCTGGAGTGCAGTGGCCGATCTCAGCTCACTGCAAGCTCCGCCTCCCGGGTTTACGCCATTCTCCTGCCTCAGCCTCCCAAGTAGCTGGGACTACAGGTGCCCGCCACCTCGTCCGGCTAGTTTTTTTGTATTTTTTAGTAGAGACGGGGTTTCACCAGGTTAGCCAGGATGGTCTCGCTCTCCTGACTTGGTGATCTGCCCGTCTACATTAATTTTTTTCTAAAGTGATGCTTGTAAGGATGTGTTATTAATGAGAGTATTCTAAAGACTGCATGAAATTTAAAGAAGTCTGATGGTTCTGATGTGATGCTATCATAGTCAGGATTCTGGTTGTTATCTTAAAATGCTACATGTAAGACTGGTGCGGTGGCTCACTCCTGTAATCCCAGAACTGTGGGAGGCTGAGGCGGGTGGATCATGAGGTCAGGAGTTCAAGACCAGCCTGATCGATCAACATGGAGAAACCCCATCTCTACTACAAATATAAAATTAGCCTGGTGTGGTGGTCCATGCCTGTAATCCCAGTCACTTGGGAGGCTAGGGCAGGAGAACAGCTTGAACCCGGGAGGTAGAGAATTGCTTGAACCCAAGAGCCAAGATTACGCCATTGCAGTCCAGCCTGGGCAACAAGAGTGAAACTCTGTCTTGATAAAAAGACAAATGCTACACATGGTAAAAATAACTAAGTTTCTTTGGTAATTGGGAACTTTCATCAGATTTTCAGCCGCAGTTATTGTTTTGAATTCTTCTCTAAAAACATGTGCAATCCGTTAAAGTCCAAAATTGCTTTTCATGGAAAAGACTCTAACAAGTGCTCCCAAACACAGATTTTTGATAATTTAAGATTAATGGGCTGAATTAAAATTTATAGAACTCTAATAAAGAAACTGGTGGGTTCATAAAACTGCTAATCAAGATCAAGCACAATGAAAAATTAATTACATGAAATTAAATAACTCATAAAGATAACATTTTATGACTTTTATTTAAAACATGGTTGGTTCTTTACATAAATGTTTTGTTTTCCAGAGGTAAGGGTATTTTATTTTCTTTTTTTGAGACAGGGGCTCTCTCTGTCACCCAGCCTGGAGTGCAGTGGTATGATCTCAGCTCACCATGGCCTCAACTTCCTGGGCTCAAGCCATCCTCCCACCTCAGCCTCCCAAGTAACTGGGACTGCAGGTGCATGGCGCCATACTCGGCTAATTTAAAAACTTTCTTTTAGAGATAAGGTCTCACTCTATTGCCCAGGCTGGTCTCAAATTCCTGGGCTCAAGTGATTTTCTTGCCTCGACCTCCCAAAATGCTGGGATTACAGGCATGAGCCACCACACCCAGCCACATTTTCTTCCATAAGCTATCTATAGTTTACAACAATTTGGTAAAGTATACTTTTGTGAATGAAGATGGAAGCATTTACCTTTTCTCCCTACTCGATTCCTCGAAAAGTCAGAAACCAGTTATGAGTATCCTTTTTTACGACAATATGATTGTTTACATAAGTTCAGTAAAATTCTGATCTCTCTTTATAAGCAGGATACAATGGGAAACATTGGTTATACCACCAGGCTTTGACTAAAATGTCATATTTTAAAATGTGCATAAAAAGCCTGACTTTAAGAGTTTATTAAAGTGTTTATATTAAGTAATTGTCACTTCCTTACAAGCCCAAGAACAACCTTGAGACTGTAAGTAAAATCTAAAGTCTGCCTTGGGGCCGGGTGTGGTGGCTCATGCCTGTAATCCGAGCACTGGGAGGCTGAGGTGGGTGGATCACTTGAGGTCAGGAGTTCAAGACCAGCCTGGCCAACATGGTGAAACCCCATCTCTACTAAAAATACTATATATAAAATACTATATAGTATTTTATAGTGTGTGTGTATATATATATAGTGTGTGTGTGTATATATGTATATGTATGTATGTGTGTGTATGTATATATGTATATGTATGTGTGTGTGTATATGTATATGTATGTGTGTATATGTATGTATGTGTGTGTATATGTATATGTATGTGTGTATGTATATATGTATATGTATGTGTGTGTATATATGTATATGTATGTGTGTATATATGTATATGTATGTATGTGTGTATGTGTGTGTGTATATATGTATATGTATGTATGTGTGTGTATATATGTATATGTATGTATGTGTGTGTATATATGTATATGTGTGTGTATATGTATATGTATGTGTGTATATATGTATATGTATGTATGTGTGTGTATATATGTATATGTATGTGTGTGTATATATGTGTGTGTATATATGTATATGTATGTATGTGTGTGTATATATGTATATGTATATGTGTGTGTGTATATATTTATATGTGTGTGTGTATATATGTATATGTATGTGTGTGTGTGTATATATGTATATATGTGTGTGCATGTGTGTGTGTGTGTGTGTGTATGCGCCAGGCATTGTGATGCTCCCCTGCAATCCCAGCTACTTGGGTGGCTGAGGCCGGAGAATCACTTGAACCCAGGAAGTGGAGGTTGCAGTGAGCCAAGATCAAGCCACTACACTCCAGCCTGGGCAACGGAGTGAGACTCTGTTTCAAAATAAAAATAAAATAAAAAATAACGAAGTCTTCTTCGGTTTGGCTCCCTAGCCTTAAGAAGTTAAAATATGTGATTCTTACGAGGTCAATGTTAAGAGAAACAGTTAAGTTTCTGAAGAATAATTATAATACACCTGTCATTTGACTGTAGCCCTGCATATTGTTTTTAAGTTCCTGTTGCCTGGAAACTGGGCTAGATCCTGATTCTCCTAATTTTCTCCAATATTTGGCTGCAACTCTTCACTATTAGTTACTAGAAAAATCTTAAGGAACAAGCCTTGTGCTTGATGTATGGACTGTACCAAAAGTTCACCAAACCACCCAATATCATGGCCAGAGAGGTTCAAACTACAAACCAGGAGGAGAAGTTGAAGTGTTTACACTGTAGATGGCTTTTGCCAAGACATCAGAACAAGACTCCATGTCAGAAAAAGACTTCCCCCCTTAATGCTACCTTTTTCACTGGGCAGGATAGTGGTATAATCGGAATATCACTGTCTGGTAACTTAACAAAAACTAACCTAAACATTCTTTCGTATCCTTTGTTTAGTAAGAAAATGTCTGTGATATTTCCAATACTACTTGTTATACTTGGATAAATTCATCTGGAAAATATGCGATCCACATACACAAAATTTAAAAACAGGCCACATAGTTACAACAGGTCTCACCTAATTCCCTACGGTCATTTGATTTATTCAATTATTGTCTTCAAGCCTAGGTTCATGGCACGAAACCATGACTCAAATGGAAATTGTCCTATTACTGTTCATTTTACTTTGTATTTTCCCTTTTTAAACTTTGTGTCTGTTACTTGTTACATTTTTTACAGAAGTACAACTCCTAACAAAATAATGTGGGTCAGGTACTTTGAGACTATAACAAAAGACTGGAACAGTCCAGGCATGCTGGCTCACACCTGTAATCCTAGCACTTTGGAAGGCTGAGGTGGGCAGATTGCGTGAGCTCAGGAGTTCAAGACCAGCCTGGGCAACATAGTGAAACCCTGTCTCTTACAAAAAATACAAACAAACAAAATTAGTCAGGTGTGGTGGCACACACCTGTAATTCCAGCTAGTTGGGGGGCGAAAGACAGGAGGAGCACTTAAGCCTGGGAGGTCAAGGCTGCGGTGAGCCATGGTCGTGCCACTGCACTCCAGCCTGGGTGACAAAGTGAGACCCTGTCTCGAACAAACAAACAAAAGACCATGGAACAGACAAAATTGAACTTAATAACGGACTCCAAGTACACTTAACCTGAGAGCCACTCTCTTCAAACCTCCCTTGTTGCTCAAATGTGGCTGAAGAATTTTGACACTGACTCCTAGTCATCAATCATTCCCCCCAGTGTGAGACAAGACCAGCAATTGTGACAGTCTATTCCAGCAGCAAGAGACATCAAAACCTAACTACAGGATGACTGACCAGTGATGCTTTCAGAGAAAGATCTTGATTGAAAGAGGAAAATGTAAATGTTTTCAGAATCAAAATGAAGCCACTAGTGTTTAAAACAAAAAACACAACCACCTGACAAGTAGAGTTGGGGAAGGGCATTAAGAGAGAGTTCTCATGCTTATATGCCTGTTAACAAAACACTCACGAAAAGACGGCAAAACCACAACCTTGCACAAAGGCCACGATGACCTTGCGCAAAGAGTACTTCTGCAAGGACATCTACCCAGCAACTGCCTGTCCAACCTTAGACTGGTGTTGCCAAGGCTAATTTCAAGAACAGTTACATAATATTCATTTTCCCTTTAAAACGTTTGTCTGTCTTTACCTCCCTGAATATGCACATAGCTTATCAGGACATGCATATTCCCATCGCAATGCTCTATTCCCAAATAAAGATCTTTTCTTTTAGAGAGCGCCTCTCTGTGTTATTTATTGGGTTGACAATGGTCTGAGAGATGTTGAAATAAAACACATGACAAAACAAATAAGTCAGGAGATGGTAGATTCTTTAAATCCTTGCATCATCTAGGAATAGACAAAACTACTAATCTATATCATACTTTGATAAGTAAAGTTTTCTTTAGAGCAACCATTTAAAGAGTACTGAAAGTAGATTATAATTAAGCTAATGGGGATTTAAAACTAGAGCACTTCAAAATAGAACACTAGAGGCCAGGTGTGGTAATCCTGTAATCCCACCTGTAATCCCAGCACTTTGGGAGGCTGAGGTGGGCAGATCGCCTGAGGTCAGGAGTTCAAGACCAGCCTGGCCAACATGGTGAAACACTGTCTCTACTTAAAATACAAAAATTAGCTGGGTGTAGTGGGGGGTGCCTATAATCCCAGCTACTTGGGAAGCTGAGGGAGGAGAATTGCTTGGACCCAGGAGGCAGAGGTTGCAGTGAGCTGAGATCGTGCCACTACACTCCAGCCTGGGAGACAGAGCGAGACTCCATCTCAAAAAAAAAANAACAAAAGACTGGAACAGTCCAGGCATGCTGGCTCACACCTGTAATCCTAGCACTTTGGAAGGCTGAGGTGGGCAGATTGCGTGAGCTCAGGAGTTCAAGACCAGCCTGGGCAACATAGTGAAACCCTGTCTCTTACAAAAAATACAAACAAACAAAAATTAGTCAGGTGTGGTGGCACACACCTGTAATTCCAGCTAGTTGGGGGGCGAAAGACAGGAGGAGCACTTAAGCCTGGGAGGTCAAGGCTGCGGTGAGCCATGGTCGTGCCACTGCACTCCAGCCTGGGTGACAAAGTGAGACCCTGTCTCGAACAAACAAACAAAAAGACCATGGAACAGACAAAATTGAACTTAATAACGGACTCCAAGTACACTTAACCTGAGAGCCACTCTCTTCAAACCTCCCTTGTTGCTCAAATGTGGCTGAAGAATTTTTGACACTGACTCCTAGTCATCAATCATTCCCCCCAGTGTGAGACAAGACCAGCAATTGTGACAGTCTATTCCAGCAGCAAGAGACATCAAAACCTAACTACAGGATGACTGACCAGTGATGCTTTCAGAGAAAGATCTTGATTGAAAGAGGAAAATGTAAATGTTTTCAGAATCAAAATGAAGCCACTAGTGTTTAAAACAAAAAACACAACCACCTGACAAGTAGAGTTGGGGAAGGGCATTAAGAGAGAGTTCTCATGCTTATATGCCTGTTAACAAAAACACTCACGAAAAGACGGCAAAAACCACAACCTTGCACAAAGGCCACGATGACCTTGCGCAAAGAGTACTTCTGCAAGGACATCTACCCAGCAACTGCCTGTCCAACCTTAGACTGGTGTTGCCAAGGCTAATTTCAAGAACAGTTACATAATATTCATTTTTCCCTTTAAAAACGTTTGTCTGTCTTTACCTCCCTGAATATGCACATAGCTTATCAGGACATGCATATTCCCATCGCAATGCTCTATTCCCAAATAAAGATCTTTTTCTTTTAGAGAGCGCCTCTCTGTGTTATTTATTGGGTTGACAATGGTCTGAGAGATGTTGAAATAAAACACATGACAAAAACAAATAAGTCAGGAGATGGTAGATTCTTTAAATCCTTGCATCATCTAGGAATAGACAAAACTACTAATCTATATCATACTTTGATAAGTAAAGTTTTCTTTAGAGCAACCATTTAAAGAGTACTGAAAGTAGATTATAATTAAGCTAATGGGGATTTAAAACTAGAGCACTTCAAAAATAGAACACTAGAGGCCAGGTGTGGTAATCCTGTAATCCCACCTGTAATCCCAGCACTTTGGGAGGCTGAGGTGGGCAGATCGCCTGAGGTCAGGAGTTCAAGACCAGCCTGGCCAACATGGTGAAACACTGTCTCTACTTAAAATACAAAAATTAGCTGGGTGTAGTGGGGGGTGCCTATAATCCCAGCTACTTGGGAAGCTGAGGGAGGAGAATTGCTTGGACCCAGGAGGCAGAGGTTGCAGTGAGCTGAGATCGTGCCACTACACTCCAGCCTGGGAGACAGAGCGAGACTCCATCTCAAAAAAAAAAAAAAAAAAAAAAAAAAAAGAATTACTAGAACATTTCTTAATATGGGTGTTCTTCATTAGAACTGTGGATCCAAGTTTGTAACTGTTATTTGCCTACACGATACAGTTCCTTTCAGGTTTATCATCGTGCAGCTCTGCTGCGGACAAATTTGCTCAGCATTTGTTTATCCAATATATAGACAGACAGATAGATACATATATATCTTTTTTTTATAAGACTGGCTTATATGCACTTATTCATTTAATCTTTTAAAAGAATGCTTTCATAGGGGTATAGTGGAGATTATAAATATATGTACATATATATATGTGTGTATACATATACACATGTTTCCCCAGATCCTTAAAATACCTAGTGATATTGCTTTCTGGCATCCATTGTTTTAAATTACTTTTTCCTACATGTAATGTGTTTTTTATCTCTGGGCATTTTTAAGATTTTTATTGATCCCATATCCTCTTTCCCTCCTGAGTTTACCAGCAGCTACAGTAGACATTTTCCAGAATACTAAGGGCTAACAGTTTGCCTTCCTCCCTTGAGATCTGTGTCTTCTCTGCCTGAGGGGCTTCTCCAGCACTGCGGTGCTTTGCTCAGCCCCATCCCAGAAGTGTGGGGGTCAACAGTTTCAGAGGGAACCCTCGACCAAAGCACAATGTGGATTGGGGGGATAAACGTCTCGGTCTGATCAGGGCTCTGTGCGGTTTCTGAGAGCCTCCCTTGTGCGACAGAGCTGCAGTTTCTCCTACCAGTAATCCACTACTGACCCACCATTGAAAGGTCTTTCCCTTCTCTGTTCTCACTTTCCTCACTGCTTCTTACCATCACTTCCCGAAGAAACTCCCCACACCAAATTCCCTATTTCATAAAATGAAAACAAAGACAATCGATACCATAAGTAGCCCTAGCATGTAGTCCCTCAGGATGAGATTTTGGAATTGGTTCACTTGCCAGTCAGCGGTAGGTCCCACAGTGCTGGAACGAACTCCTGGGAACTACAGAGGGCAATGTGGTGAAACACTGTCTTGACAAAAAATGCAAAAATTAGTCAGGCATGGTGGCATGCACCTGTAGTCCCAGCTACTCACAAGACTGATGTGGGAGGATCTCTTGAACCTAGGAGGCAGAGGTTGCAGTGAGCCTAGATCATGCCACTACACTCCAGCCTGGGCAAGCCAGACCCTGTTTCAAAAAAAAAAAAAGAAAGAAAAGCAAAGATAATGACCACCGAAGGCAGTCAGGCTGGAGTGGTGATCAGGAAGTCTTGTCCTGCAGTGCTCTGTGGCAATGGCTAATAGACCATGGTGTTCTTAGGGTGAGTTAGATGGGTAGAGAATGAGGGTGTTACTTGATTTTAACCAAAAGTGAGGGACCAGGGGCTTGAAAGCCTATTCGGTGATCATCTCTCTTATCCCTGAGTTCATATTTGGGATGCATATACATGGCATTGGTTCTCTCACCTGTGGAGAAACGGCCAAGTGGAAGCTCCTAAAACTTCTGCCACAGCCAAGATAGTAAAACAGAGCAGGCCAGGTGGGGTGGCTCATGCCTGTCATCCCAGCACTTTGGGAGGCCGAGGTGGGCAGATCACCTGAGATCAGGAGTTCGAGACCAGCCTGGCCAACATGGCGAAACTCCATCTCTACTAAAAATATGAAAATTAGCCAGGTGTGGTGGTGGGCGCCTCTAGTCCCAGCTACTTGGGAGGCTGAGGCAGGAGAATCGCTTGAACCTGGGAGGCGGAGGTTGCAGTGAGCCGAGATTGTGCCAGTGCACTCCAGCCTGGGTGATGAAAGTAAAATTCCGTTTTCAAAAAATAAAACGAATAAATAAAAAAGAGCAATGCTGTAACTCAGGTGGAATCCTAAAGATCAATGTCACCTGCAAAGATTTAAAGATCGGGGAGGTGGTGACCTCCATCACATCCCTGTTTAATGTGCCAGGCTGGTCCCTGCCCAACCTGATGGATCTGACAGAGGAGAGGGGGTTACCATAAATGCAATCAAGCCGGGGCCCCACCTGCAGCTGCTGTGCCAGACATAAGGTCTTCACCAGAGTATACCAAAAGCCCTGGCAACTGATGTGTGGTGCATTGATGAGGCAAAGGCATTATTTTCAATCCCCATCAGAGAAGAGGATCAAAAACAGTTTGCAATCTCCTAGGAAAGACTGAAATTCACATTTGCTGTCTTGCCCCAGGGTTCTGTTAACTTGTATGAAGAAACTGAGGCTAATCTGACCCTGCTGGGGGGATGTTATAGGATGTACCAGACACACTGCAGGAGCGACTGTAGGAGGCACTGGTAATGCAGCATGAAGACTAAAATGTCAGAGCCAGCGTGATAAAGAATTATGATAGACAGGCTAGGCGCAGTGGCTCACGCCTGTAATCCCAGCACTTTGGGAGGCCAAGGCGGGCAGATCACTTGAGATTGGGAGTTCGAGACCAGCTTGGCCAACATGGTGAAACCCTGTCTCTACTAAAAATACAAAAGTCAGCCAGGTGTGGTGGTGATGCACGCCTGTAATCCCAGATACTCAGGCAACTGATGCAGGAGAATTGCTTGAACCCAGGAAGTGGAGGTTACAATGAGCTAGATCGTGCCACTGCACTCCAGCTCGGGTGATGGAGTGAGACTCTGTCTCATAAATAAATAATAATCATGAAATGCAGGCTGTCAGAGCAAGCTCAACACAACCAGCGACACAAATTCAATGTCTGCTACTGAAACTAGGATGTATAACAACTGTAGCTCTAATTGCAATTAAATAGAGCTAAAAATCCACTACAACTCACTAGCCACTTGCTGGCTACCTACCTACATACATTCAGAGTGTTTTTTTGTTGATCAGTATGACATTCGTTGATTATATATTTATAAATGGGTATGTTCCTTTGGATCTCGATTTCTTCCCCACCCGAGCTCATCTGCTCTTCATTACAATAGAATCCAAAGACATTTGTCTTCCTGCTCCACAAACCATCGCGCTGCTCTGTTATGTTGACGGCAGCATCCTAACTGGACTTGGGAAACAGGAAAGTGGCAACTGCTTGAATGTGAGGCATCTGTGTGCCAGAAAGTCGATGAAAAATACTACAGTGATTCTGGGTCCTGTAATCACAATGAAACTTTTATGGATCCAATGGTCCAAGGCATGCCATGGCATTGCCCTTAAGGCAAAAACCAAGTTCTTGCACCTTTTACTTCCTACCACTGAGAAAGAGGCAAAGAGCTTCTGGCAGCCTCTCCCAGGGACCCAGCTCTGGCTCACTTACTGAATAACTGAAAAGGCTGGTAGCTTTGAGTGAGGTCCATAGCAAGAGAGGACTCCAGGTTCAGGCTGGGATGCAAGCTGTCCCGTCACTTGAGCCATGTTACCCAGAAGACCCAGTGGAGCTAGACACATCTATTCTACTCAACATCGCACTATCGGTCCTGGTCATTCCAATAAGGCAAGAAAGAGAAAGGTACAATGATTGGGGAAAAGGGGCCACACCTGTAATCCCAGTACTTCGGGAGACTGAGGCAGGAGGATCACTTGAGGCTAGGAGTTTGAGGCTGCAGTGAACCATGATCATGCCACCTCACTCCAGTCTGGGTGACTGAGCGAGACGCTGTCTCTTAGTAAAAAGAAAAAAAAAGATTGGAAAAAAGATATCATATTCTCAATCAATATGATTGGGTATGTAGCCTGGGCAACATAGGGAGATCCTATCTCCACAAAAAATAAAAACAATTAGCCAGGCATAATGGTCCATACCTGTAGTCCCAGCTACTCAAGAGGCTGAGGCGGAGGATCACTTGAGTCCAAGAGTTCAGGCTTCAGTGAGCTACAGTGGTACCACAGCACCCTAGCCTGGGTAACAGAGCAAGACCCTGTCACAAACAAAAAATATGATTGGGTATGAAAAAAGTATAAAAGAATCAACTGATAAGTTATTAGAATTAAATGACATTAGCAAGTTTTCTGGGTCCAAAATGAATAGTCAAAAATAAATTGTGCAAATATTCATAGCAGTTTTAGTCGCAATACTCAAAACCTAAAAACAACTTAAGTATCCATCAATAGGTGACTATATAAATAAAATGTAGAATAGCTAGACAACGGTGTATTGCTCAGCTACAAAAAGGAACAAATCAGTAATACACATGGAGCCACTTACTGATTGATTAACTTAGCTCCAGATTCACCCTTCAGTCCACACCTGCTGTCACTGGCTGGACTCCATCCTTCTCCCTGGTGGTGGGCACGATGTTAAGCTTTGTCAAAAGAGGGCACTCAGGCCGGGTGCGGTGGTTCATGTCTGTAATCCCAGCACTTTGGGAGGCTGACACAGGCAGATCACGAGGTCAGGAGTTCAAGACCAGCCTGGGCAATATGGTGAAACCCCGTCTCTACTAAAAATACAAAAATTGCTTGGGCGTGGTGGTGGGTGCCTGTAATCTCAGCGACTCGGGAGGCTGAGGCAGGAGAATTTCTTGAACCTGGGAGGGGGAGGTTGCAGTGAGCTGAGATCGGGCCACTGCACTCCAGCCTGGTGATGGAGCGAGACTCAGTCTCAAAAAA
>NW_016803673.1:3163690-3214752 GCF_001698545.2 Rhinopithecus bieti | reverse complement strand
AAAAAAAAAAAAAAAAAAAAAAAAGTGCAGGGGCTTGTGGATCTGGTGCCTTTTCCTTCCTTCCTCCCTTCTTCTTCCCCTAGCATCCATGTACATAGAGGACTGCGATGGTGCCCTGCCCCAGGCTTGGCTAAATGTCTCCACCCTGAAAGCAGCTGGCCTGTGGTTCCAGGATCCACTCAGACTGGCGGGGTGACCAACTCATCCAGGCTCTCCCAGAACTGGCCCGCTTTGCAAAGTGGGATGCCATGTCTGGGAACTCCCTCAGTCCCAGGCAAACCCGGATGCTTAGTTTCCCCATAGCCCAGACTCCTCCAACACAGCTTTTAAAGGTACAGGAAAACCCAGAACTCCGAGCTCATCTTCCCAGGTAACTGAAGGGCCATGTTCCCGCCAGGAGCACAGCCCAGCCCCCCACAGCTAACGACAGAGGTGGCTGTGCGTCCGTCTTCA
This sequence comes from Rhinopithecus bieti, assembly GCF_001698545.2. NCBI lineage: Eukaryota > Metazoa > Chordata > Mammalia > Primates > Cercopithecidae > Rhinopithecus > Rhinopithecus bieti. The sequence goes on along the minus strand of NW_016803673.1, from coordinate 3,214,299 downwards.
GGTTTTGTTCCCTTTTCCTCCCTTCCCTCTTTTCTCCTAAAACGTGCGAAGGAAGTTGAGATAAGAGGGAGGCTTTTGACAATATGAGGAACACCCCCAGCGTTCTTTCTCGAGAAACCGTAACATTTACCACCCTGGGTCCCCTGCTTAGGATCCTCACCGAGGACATGGATTTCAATACGGCGCTCCAAGAGCCCCTGGAACACGCCAGGGAAGCACAAGAGGTAGGGGCGACTCAATCCAGGGACTCCAGCTGGGACCCTCCCCCGCGAGTCCCTCAGCTACATGCCCCCCCGCCCTCGCTTGCAGCTTCATCCTTGGGAACTGTTTCTCAAAGGGGTGCCTCGGCCTGTCTGCACGTGGAAGGCAAGAATCTGGGGCCTCAAAATCTGCAGGCTTAAGGAGCTCCTCCGGTGCGCTGACGCACACAGCAACGCACCTGCGGCGTCTCGTGGCTGGCTCGTTCACCGGGCACGCGGCTGCTCTTCACCAGATGACGCCGATTGTTTCTTAAAGTGGTGGTGCCTGGTCCACCCCATCACCGTCTTTATGAGTTCCCCTTGCTCCCCATTCTCTCAATATTAGAAGCGGCCAGATTTGTCAAATTGTTGACAGTCTTGGGGCAGTAACAGTATTCCATTAGAACCTGCATTTCCCTGATTATTAATCAGGTGGAGCTTTTGTCAATCGGCTAATCAAGTTTTCTTCTGTAAAATGCCCATTCATGGGCCAGGTGCAGTGGCTCACGCCTGTAATCCCAGCCCCTTTGGGAGGCTAAGGTGGGAGGACCACTTGATCCCAAGTGTTTAAGATCCCATCTCTTAAAAAAAATTAGTTGGGTGCAGTGGTGCATACCTGTATTCCCAGTTGCTTGGGAGGCTAAGGCAGGAGATGCACTTGAGCCCAGGAGTTGGAGGCTGCAGTGAGCTATGATCACACCGCTGCACTCCAGTCTGAGTGACAGAGTGAGACTCCGTCTTAAAAAAAAAAAAAAAAAAATTCACTTCAGTTGTGTGTGTGTGTGTGTTTGTATTGCTACTTAAGCCCGTCTCAAATGTATTCAGCGGTTTCATTAACATATACCATGTACAATAAAGGCCACAGACTTCAGTGCACAGCCTAGAATTTGAGCATAACTGCTACCCGGATCCATACAGAACCTTTACATCACCCCAGAGTCCTTGTGCCCCTTCTCAGGCGTGTCTCTCTTAGAGATGATTGCTATTAACAGTGCTTAGTTTTATCTGTTCTTGAACTTCATATAAATCATATCATAAAGTGTGTGCTCTTTTGTGTCTGGCTGTGAGATTCACCCCTATTGAGGCATTTATCAGGAGATTTTTATTGTCATGTAATATTTTATAGCATGAATAAACCATGATTGATAAGCACTTGTGCCATTTCCAGTTTGGGGCTAACATGAATTAAACTGCTATTAACATTCTTATTCATGTCCCTTTCTAGGCTTACGCACTCGTTTTGTATATACTAGGAGACGAATTGCTGGGCCACAGGGTAGGCATGTTCAGTCTTGGCAGATAATTTCTTGACAGTTTTCCAAAGTGGTTAAGCCAATTTCCACTCCCACCAGCACTGTACGAGAGTTCCTGCTGCCCTGCGTTCCCTCCAACGCTTGGTATTGCCAGTCCTTTTAAATTCTGGTGGTGGGTGTGCAGGCACATCTCATTGTGACTTTTACTTTGCAAAACTTGGATCACCAATGAGGTCAAGCGTTTTTCGTGTAGTTAATCGACCATTCATGTTTTCCTCTGTTAAATACCTGTTCATGTATGTTTCCATTTGTTTATTTGAATGCTTGTGACTTGGTAATATTTAGGAGTTGTGCACATATTCTGGGCACTAATACTGTTCGGGTAAATGCATTGCAAATCTTTCCTCCCAGTCTCTCTTTCTTCCCTGGGGCTGAGAGGGGAGACTCTTCACTTTGCCTCCAGTGTCCCATGTGTGCACCATTTTAACTGAAGATCTGGGCCACCGGGCTCAACACACACTTCCACGGCAGCTCTGTCTTCAGCTGTCTGTCTGGATTCCTACTTTCATATCCTTTTCAGCCAAGTATATTTCCTGCTGGCTCAGTAATAGTTACCAGTCCCCAGTCCTGTCACCATATTTCATTCAGAATTTTTCGGGATTTGTTTTAAGAGGCATAATCAGGATCTCTAATCTGCAGGTTGTCAGAACTGGAAGTCTCCAGTTACTTTTGGATGTTTTCTTTTCTTTTCTTTTTTCTTTCCCCCTTCCCTTCTCTTCCCTTCCCCCCTTTCTTTCTTCCTTCCTTCCTTCCTTCCTTCCTTTCTTCCTTTCTTTCTTTCTTTCTTTCTTTCTTTCTTTCTTTCTTTCTTTCTTTCTTTCTTTCTTTCTTTCTTTCTTTCTTTCTTTCTTTCTTTCTTTCTTTCTTTCTTTCTTTCTTTCTTTCTTTCTTTCTTTCTTTCTTTCTTTCTTTCTTTCTGAACCTTCCTTCCTCCTTTCCTTTCCTTCTCTTCTCTTCTCTTCTCTTCTCTCTCTCTTTCTCTCTTTCTCTCTTTCTCTCTTTCCTTCCCTTCTTCCTTCCTCCTTCCTTCCTTCCTTCCTTCCTTCCTTCCCTTCCTTCCTTCCTTCCTTCCTTCCTTCTGACAGTCTCGCTCTGTTGGCCAGGCTGGAGTGCAGTGGTGCAATCTCGGCTCACTGCAACCTCCACCTCCCAGGTTCAAGCAATTCTCTGCCTCAGCCTCCTGAGTAGCTGGGACTACAGGCACATGCCACAACATTTGGATGATTTTTGTATTTTTTGTAGAAACAGGGTTTTGCTATGTTGGCCAGGCTGGTCTCGAACTCCTGGCCTCAAGTGATCCATCTGCCTCAGCCTCCCAAAGTGCTGGAATTACAGGTGTGAGCCACCGTGCCCAGCCATGTTTGAATTTTCATGTTCTCACTATAAGCATCCTCCACAAAAGGCAATGATTCTCAAAGTTCAGGTCCACAGACACTTGATCAACGGTGAGATGTTTGCTACAAAAACAGATTTCCAGGCCCTGCCCTGAAGTTGTTAAATCAGAATCTCTGGGGATATAGCCCAGGAGTCTTATTTTTTGTTTCATTTATTTTAATTAATTAATTTATTTATTTATTTTGAGATGGAGTTGCCCAGGCTGGAGTGCAATGGTGTAATCTCGGCTCACTGCAACCTGCACATCCCAAGTTTAAGTGATTCTCCTGTCTCAGCCTTCTGAGTAGCTGGGATTACAGGCACCAGCCATCATGCCTGGCTATTTTTTTTTTTTTTTTTTTTTGTATTTTTGTAGAGACGGAGTTTCACCACATTGGCCAGGCTAGTCTCAAACTCCTGACCTCAGGTGATCTGCCTGCCTCAGCCTCCCAAAATGCTGGGATTACAGGTGTGAGCCACTGCACCCAGCTGAGTTTTTTTTTTTTTTTTTTTTTTTGAGATAGAGTCTCGCACTGTCACCTGGGCTGGAGTGCAATGGCATGATCTCGGCTCACTGCAACCTCCGCTTTCTGGGTTCACGTGATTCTCCTGCCTCAGCCTCCTGAGTAGCTGGGATTACAGGCGCACACCACCACTCCTGGCTAATTTTTTGTATTTTTAGTAGAGATGGGGTTTCACTATGTCGGCCAGACTGGTCTTGAACTCTTGACCTCATGATCTGCCCGCCTTGGCCACCCAAAGTGTTGGGATTACTGGTGTGAGCCACCACGCCTGGCCTGAGTCTTCTTTTTTAAACAAGCATCCCAGATAATTTTACCCGCTGAGCCATCGCCCTAGGGAAAGCCTCTCCCAGCGAGCTGCTCAGAGACAAAATGACACGCTTTGAGTGGCTAGAATACCCATTTGCAAAAGAATGAAGCTGGACTCCATCCTCACACCATACAGAAAGGTTAACTCACAATGGACCACAGACCTACATGTAAGAGCTAGAACTATACAACTCTGAAGAAAACATAGGAGCAAATCTTTGTGACTCTGGGTTAGGCAAAGCCCTTGTAGACACCAAATGTACACGTGACAGAAAAAATAGATACGTTGCACTCAATCCAAATTAAAAACTTTTGTGCTATGAACAGCATCATCAAGAAAGTGAAAAGACAACCCACAGAATGGGAGAAAATATTTGCAAATCATATATCTGATACAGGACTTTCTTTAAAATATATAAAGAACTTGGCCGGGTGTGGTGGCTCATGCCTGTAAATCCCAGCACTTTGGGAGGCCAAGGTGGGTGGATCATGAGGTCAGGAGATCAAGACCATCCTGGTGAAACCCCCATCTCTACTAAAATTTAAAAAAAAAAAAATTAGCTGGGCCTGGTGGCACGTGCCTGTGGTACCAGCTACTTGGGAGGCTGAGGCAGGGGAATCGCTTGAACCTGGGAGGCGGAGGTCGCAGTGAGCAGAGATCGCGCCACTGCACTCCAGCCTGGTGACAGAGACAGACTCTGTCTCAAAAAAAAAAAGAATATGTAAAGAACTCATCACTCAATAATAAAAAGACAAGCCATCCCATTTTAAAGTGGGCAAAGGATCTATTTCTCAGAAGAAGACATACAAATGGCCAATAGGCATATGAAGAGTTGCTCAATGTTCTTAGTCATCAGGGAAGTGAAAATCAATGAGATACCACTGCACACCCATAGGGTGGTTATAGAGACAGATATGAACAAGTGTTGGCAACAATGTAAAGAAATTGGATGCTTCATTCACTGCTGGGTGAAATGTAAAGTCTTGTAGCTGTTTTAGAAACAGCCTGGCGGTTCCTCAGAAGGTTAAACAGAATTATCAAACAACTTAGCAATTCCATTCCTGGGCATATACTCAAGAAATTAAAACATCTGTCCACACAAAAACTTACATGCAAATGTTCACGGCAGCGTTATTCATAACAGTCCAAAAGTGGATACGATTGAAACGCGTTCAGCTGATGAATGAATAAACAAAATGAGGCATATTCGTATGATGGAATATTACTGTGCAATAAACAGGAACGAAGGACTGATCCATGCTACGACGTGATGAACTTTCAAAGCATCAGAAAGAAACCAGACACAAAAGGCCACATGTTGTGTAATTCCATGTATGATTGTCTGTGAAATGTACAGAATAGGCAAATCCATAGAGACAGAAGGTAGAGGAGTGTTTGCCAGGAGACCGGGTGGGGAGAAGGAAATGGGGAGTGACGGCTAATGGGTATGGGGTTTCCTTGTGGGACAATGAATTGTCCTTAAATTAATGGGAATGGTACAATTCTGTAGACATACTAAAAACCATTAAATTGTATGCTTTTATTTTTATTTATTTATTTATATTTATTTATTTATTTATTTTGAGACGGAGTCTCACTCTGTCGCCCAGGCTGGAGGGCAGTGGTACAACCTCGGCTCACTGCAACATCCACCTCCTGGTTTCAAGCAATTCTCCTGTTTCAGCCTCCCAAGTGTCTGGGATTACAGGCGCCCACCACCACGCCTGGCTATTTTTTGTATTTTTAATAGAGATGGGCTTTCACAATGTTATCCAGGGTGGTCTCAAACTCCTGACTTCAGGTGGTCTGCCCACCTCAGCCTCCCAAAGTGCTAAGGCATGAGCCACCACGCTCGGCCTAAATTGTATACTTTTAATGGATGAATTTTATATGTTAATTATTTCTCAGTAAAATTGTTTTATATATATTATCAATGAATACATATGTTAAAATGGCCAGTAGGTTTGTTGCTATTCACTCCCCTCCATTACATACAATGATGGAATTTCCACCTGTCAGTCTGTCATGTTTTGTAGAGTGCATAAAGATATCACTATAGATGAGATCCTGATGCTTGCCCAGCTTCAGGTACAACCTCCCCATGAATCTAAGGCAGCGAGCTCAGTGAATAGACATCTCCGACCTGGGCCCATAAAGAGGTCCACATTTTTTGTTCTTCCTCTCCATCCGGAGATCGGGGGAGTATCTTGCTGTTTCTGAGAATAACCAACTGGTTCCCCAGTGGTCATAGCTAAATTAGATGTCAGTGTCCTCATTCTGGCTGCGGGGTCCAAGATCAATTGGAAAAGATGCACAAAGGAAATACGAGCTTGATAGGAAAAACTGGAGTTTACTGTGTGGACATCACTAAAATACAGAAGTGACGGCTGTGAAACTTGACCTCAGCCCTCTCATGCCAGGGAAGGAAGGCCCAGGCTGTAGATCTGTAGCTTGTTTGATGCTCCTGAGCTGTTGATAAAAAATACAAATAAAAAATAGGCCGGGCGCGGTGGCTCACACCTGTAATCCCAGCACTTTGGGAGTCTGAGGCGGGCGGATCATCCGAGGTCAGGAGTTCAAGACCAGCCTGGCCAACATGGCAAAACCCCATCTCTACTAAAAACACAAAAATTAGCTGGGCGTGTGCCTGTAATCCCAGCTACTCAGGAGGCTGAGGCAGGAGAATTGCTTGAATCCGGGAGGCAGAGGTTCCAGTGAGCCGAGATGGTGCCACTGCCCTCCAGCCTGGGTGACAGAGCGAGACTCTGTCTCAAATAATAATAATAATCATCACCATCATCATCATCTCATCATCGTCAGGAAATTGTTTTGCTAAAGGGCAAACTTCCTTAGTAGGTCCTACAGCCTGGGCCCTGACACTTCTGCCCTGCTTGGAATCTGGAGCTGACCCTTGGAACCCCCGTGTGCGGAGACAAGTGTAACATTGGTCCAGTGCACAGTGCAGGGCTTTGTCTGTCTTATCACCTGCGATAGGCCCAGAAGAAACGGGTGCTTCCGGCAGAGTGGTGCTTGTTTAATATCTGTGGAATGCATGAACCTAAGAACTGAAAAATTCATTAACTCAACTTTTTTTTTCTACTTTACTTGATGGAGACGGCTTTAATAATGACCTTGGTCTCCTTTGGTTAGAAGTCGACAAGGGACCCTTTATTATTATTACTATTATTTTATTTTATTTATTTATTTTTTTTGGAGATGGAGTCTCGCTCTGTCCCCCAGGCTGGAGTGTCGTGGCACAAATCTCGGCTCACTGCAATCTCTGCCTTCCAGGTGCAAGCGATTCTCCTGCCTCAGCCTCCTGAGTAGCTGGAATTACAGGTGCCCACGACCATGCCCAGCTAATTTGTTGTATTTTTAGTAGAGACGGGGGTCTCACTATGTTGGCCAGGCTAGTCTCCAACTCTTGATCTCAAGTGATCTGCCCACCTTAGCCTCCTAAAGGGCTGGGATCACAGGCGTGAGCCACCACGCCCAGACAATGGACCCTTTTTAAATGCTCAAGGCTCTGGCCACACAATCTTCAGTCTCCCCACCTGTAGAATGGATGTCACAGAAGGGACAAGTCCAGGGGCAGAAGAAGCCTTGGCTCTGGATGCAGGAGACCTTGATTCCTTCTGTGGAAGGAGTGAGTCAGGAGGATCTTGTTGGTTGCTTTTCAACAACCTCAGTGGTTTTTTTTTTTTTTTTTTCCCAACCAAGTCCTCTTCGTTGAGATATTCACTTGTCCCGCACACGGCTAAGGCTCCAGGGCAGACTGAGCGTTTCCTAATCGGTGTAAAATGATGAGCACGGGGCACCACCTGGCGATGGCTGTGGGCCCACACCTGGGCTTGGGACTGAGACAGAATTGAAGCACTAACAGCCCAGGTTTGGGAGAGTGGTCCCCATGTACCCCTCGCTTCCCTTCCCTCCCTCTTTTTTGGTGAAGAGAACAATGACTTTCCTGAAAGTTCTCATTGGCCAGAACTTTGTTCCATGGTCACCCTAGTTGCAGGGAAAATCAGGAGTTTTAGGTGGTTACCTTAGTAGCCTGAGCAAAGTGTGGGTTCGATAGCATGGAGGAAGGGAACCCCCAAAGGAAGGCATTCATCAGTGTCTGCCTCACCAGTAAGAACATTTAGGGACTGGGCATGGTGGCTCATGCCTGTAATCCCAGCACTTTGGGAGGCTGAGGCAGGAGGATCACTTGAGCCCAGGAGTTCAAGACCAGTCTCGGCAATGTAGAGAGAACCCCGTCTCTACTAAAAATAAAATGACCTGGACATGGTGCTCTGCATACCTGTGGTTCCAGCTACTTGGGAGGCTGAGGTGGGAGGATCGCTTGAGCCTGACAGGTCAAGGCTGCAGTGAGCTAGGATTGTGTCACTGCACTCCAGCCTGGGACTGGACCATGTCTCAAGAAAAAAAAAAAAAAAAAAAAAAAAGGAAAGAAAGAAAGAACCCTTAGGTTCTGTCTCTTCTTCCTCTATCATTCTATTATGAAGTGTTGCAGTAAACATCCTTGAGCGTGTCTCCTTGTGCACGTGTGAGTTCAAGGGTAGAAGCTGAGAAGTGACATTGTCCCATGTTGAACGGGTGGGGTACGTTATGTGCATTTCACATTTTAGTAGATGCTGTCACGGTGCCCTACAAGGTGACTGAACCAACTCATACTTCCCCTGCAGTGGGAGAGAATCTGTCTCCCCAGTTTCACCAGTCAGTTCTCTCTCTCTAGGGCTGGACAGTGAGGCTACCTTGTTCACAAAAGGTGGGGGATTCAGTGAGAGGCAGGACAGCACAGTGGGGTCACATGCCCTAGGTGGGCCGCCAAAGGCTGCCTGTGTGAGCTGAGGACTCTCTGAGCCACAGTTTTCCCATCTGGATGATGGAGATCATAAGTTTTCTCCTTTGCCAGCCTCTTGTGTGGATGAAATGAGCCTGTGTGTGCCAAGACCTCACCATAGGGGCTGGCTCAGGACCGGTGCACAGCACGTGGACTCCCGCCTATTTGCTGTCTGCAGGTCCCTCAGACGCCTTCTTTTCCAGATCAGGCCAAGGAGGGGTGAGGACTAGGCTGATTTTTTAAATCTTGCCCAAATTCCTTTCTAGGGGGTCTGGGAAGTCATGCCCTACAAACCATACATTCTCATCAGATGGGTTTTAATTAACTCTGTATATCGTGACTTACTTTCCAATCTGACTCTGGTGTAACAAGGCAAAAAGTCAACACGTTTTACTCCAAAATATATTTCCTTGCCATACCTTGGAATCGCCCTGCCAAGTCTCTTGTGGGAAAAATCCACATTCTATAGAGAATCCCTTTCCCCTTTGTTTTCCTTCCTTCCTTTCCAGATTCAGGAGATAATCAGCTAAGAGCCAGGCACCCTTTTAAGTCCAATAAGAAACATTTTACAACCTGCTCTCTCTGAAGTCTGCTGTCTGAGAGCTTCCTCTGCACAATAAAGCTTGATCTCCGCAATCCTTTATCTTAACCTCAACGTTTCCTTTCTATTAATCCCAGGTCTTCAGATAAACGCAACCAATTGTCAACCAGAAAATGTTTAAATTTACCTATAGCCTGGAAGTTCCACACCATGGACAGCCCCCGCTACCCGCCCCCCGCTCGCTTTGAGTTGTCCCGCCTTTCCGAACAAAACCAGTGTATTTCTTAAATGTATTTGATTGATGTCTCATGCCCCCCAAAAGTATATAAAACCAAGCTGTACCCTGACCACCTGGAGCACATGTTCTCAGGACCTCCTGACGGCTGTGTCATGGGCCACAGTCACTTATATTTGGCTTAGAACAAATCTCTTGGCCGGGCGCGGTGGCTCACACCTGTAACCCCAGCACTTTGGGAGGCCAAGGTGGGCGGATCATGAGGTCTGGAGATTGAGACCATCCTGGCCAACATGGTGAAACCCCGTCCGTACTAAAAATACAAAAATTAGCTGGGTGTGGTGGCGGGCGCCTATAGTCCCAGCTACTCTGGAGGCTAAGGCAGGAGAATTGCTTGAACCTGGGAGGTTGCTGCGAACTGAGAGCACACCACTGCACTCTAGCCTGGGTGACAGAGCGAGACTCCATCTTAAAAAAAAAAAAAATCTCTTAAAATATTTTACAGAGTTTGACTCTTTTCGTCAATAGGGAGTAGCCCAGTTCCTCCCCTTTTAACTTCTGTCAGGCACAGTGATTAACATGGCAATCAGACCAGAGCTTTCACCACGGGATCACTGCCTGGAAGAAACAAGACTAAATGGAAGTAAGCACACGGATTAAAGCTGAAAATGGGCCAGGCATGGTGGCTCATGCCTATAATTCCAGCACTTTGGGAGGCTGAGGCAAGAGGTTCACTTGAGCCCAGGAGTTAGAGACCAGCCTGGGCAACATGGCGAAACCCCGTTTCTTCAAAACATACAAAAATTAGCCAGGCGTGGTAGTGCATGCCTGTAGTCCCAGCTACTTGGGAGGCTGAGGTGGGAGGATGGATTGAGCCGGGGAGGTCGAGGCAACAGTGAGCCGAGATCATACCGCTGTACTCTAGCCTAGGTGACAGAGCAAGACCCTGTCTCAAAGAAAAAAAAAACAAAAACTGAAAACGGAGCTCTTCTATATGTATGTAATTTTTTTAGGTTTTTTTTTTTTTTTTTGTTTTTTTTTTTTTTTTTTTTTTTTTTGAGACAGAGTCTTGCTGTGTCGACCAGGCTGGAGTGCAGTGGTGCTATCTCAGCTCACTGCAACCTCCGCCTCCTGGGTTCAAGCAATTCTCCTGCCTTAGCCTCCCGAGTAGCTGGGACTACAGGCGCGCGCCACCACGCCCAGTTAATTTTTGTATTTTTAGTAGAGACAGGGTTTTACCATGTTTGCCAAGCTGGTCTCGAACTCCTGACCTCAGGTGATCCACCCACATTGGCCTCCCAAAGTGCTGGGATTACAGGCGTGAGCCACCGTGCCCGGCCACTTCTATACATATTGAAATTAAAAGTTGACTACACTACACTACATGGTTGAATAATAGGGCAGGTTATCTGAAAGAGTTGAAATCAGGGTCTCAAAGAGACCTCTGCACGCCCATGTCTCTTGCAGGATTATTTACAACAGCCAGAATATGGAAACAACCTAAATGTCCACCTATCAATGTGCAGATGAAGAAATTGCAGTCTATGTGTATACAATGAATTGTTAGCCTGAAAAGAGGAAGGAAATCCTGCCATATGCTACAATATGGATGAACCTAGAGGACATTATGCTAAATGAAATAAGCCAGACAAAGAAGGACAAATACAGCATGATTCCACATATAGGAGGTTTCTAAAAACAGTCAAACTCGGCCGGGCGCGGTGGCTCAAGCCTGTAATCCCAGCACTTTGGGAGGCCGAGGCGGGTGGATCACGAGGTCAGGAGATCGAGACCCTACTCGATAACACGGTGAAACCCCGTCTCTACTAAAAATACAAAAAACTAGCCGGCCGCGGTGGCGGACGCCTGTAGTCCCAGCTACTCGGAGGCTGAGGCGGGAGAATGGCGGAAACCCAGGAGGCGGAGCTTGCAGTGAGCCGAGATCGCGCCACTGCACTCCAGCCTGGGCGACACAGCGAGACTCCGTCTCAAAAAAAAAAAAAAAAAAAAAGAAAATTGTATTAAAATCTTTCTATTTTCAACAGTCTCACAACAATATAATTGTGTTAAATCCTGTCTTTACTATAGATCATTGGTAGAAAAGCAGTGTAAGCTGTTGGATCAAAATTTTATAAATTTTCTATTTTAATTTTAAATAAAACTTAAATTATAAATTATTTTTAAAGTTTTAAAAAATCTTTGAGTTAGAGACTACCAAGAGTAAAGAAATTTCAGCAAAGCCCTGTAGGATACAGGAAAGGCGTGGAACATTCAGTATTATAATTCTAAGTCACAGAGACAGAATTTCTGATGCTACCATACTGGACTTTCCAACTTGCNAGTCAAACTCACAGAAGCAGAGAGAAGAATGGTGGTTGCCAGGGCCTGGGGGTGGGGTGGGGAGGAGGAGCTGGAGGGGTGCTGTTCAAGGAGTATAAAGTTTCAGTTGTGCAAATGAATAGTTTTAGAGATTTGCTGTGCAACATTGTGCTTCTGGGCAGCAGTACTGGATTGTACACTTAATTGGTTAAGGGTATATATATAATGTTAAATGTTATGTATTAGGCCTTTCTTGTGCTGCTATAAAGAAATACCTAAGGCCAGGTGTGGTGGCTCACGGCTGTAATCCCAGCACTTTGGGAGGCCGAGGCAGGCGGATCACCTGAGGTCAGGAGTTCGAGATCAGCCTGCCCAACATGGTGAAACCCTGTCTCTACTAAAAATACAAAAATGAGCTGGGTGTGGTGGTGGACACCTGTAGTCCCAGCTACTCGGGAGGCTGAGGCAGGAGAATTGATTGAACCCGGGAGGCGGAGGTTGCAGTGAGCAGAGATCAAGCCACTGCACTGCAGCCTGGGTGACAGAGTGAGTCTCCATCTTGAAAATGAAAAAAAAGTGCATTTAAAATGACACTTTTAAATGACCAGATCTAGAAAGAACTCACTCAGTATCAGGAGGACAGTACCAAGGGGAGGGTACTAAACCCTTCATGAGAAATCCAGCCCTCACCATGATCCAGTCACCTCCCACCAGGCCCCACCTCCAACACTGGGGATTACAATTGAATATGAGATTTGGGTGTGGACACAGATCCAAACCATAGCATGTTCTTACCTTTGAAAAAGTAAATTACAGAGGAGTATGCACAACCCACTCCCGTCAGTGTTTATGGGATTGTACTGAACATCCTGTTTGTGTTACAGCTCTTTCAGTCACGCCATTCAGCAGGTCCTGAGTTCTTGTCCTGCGTCCAGGAAGAATAAGGCACGTGGACAACGGGAGGGTGAGCAAGGCAGAGAGGAGTTTCATTGAGCGACAGGACAGCTCTCAGGAGACCTGAGGTGGGTAGCTCCTTTCTGCAAGCAGGTCGTCCCAACTCAGGAGACCTGAATTAGGTAGCTCCTTCCCACAGCTGGTCATCCCAGTGTCTCTGTGAGTGTGGCTGAGTCCCAGGTTTTTATGGGCTTGGACTTCAGAAGGCAGGAAGTAGATGCTGATTGGTCCATGGCAGCCATGGGTGGGTCTGGAAAAAGCACCCTCCAGGCCATGGACTCTACCAAAACTGAGCCTGGCCCACCATGCTTCAGGCCGTCCCTGGCTTGAAGATGGGGCTTCACCAGGCACCTGACCCTTTCCACCCAGGAGCCTGTCTGCATCTTGCTGCCATTGATCATGTCCTCCATGGCACCCAGGCTCTTCCTGCTGAGGGGTACCTATGGCCAGTGCCCAGCTGCCTTCAACTCCCCTCCAGCCTCCCTCTCCGTGTTTCTAGGCAAAGTCTGAAGCAGCACGGGGCTGGAGTGTCATTGTGCCCAGAGCACACACTCGGCCCTGGGTCGTGACAGCACTCAGGCTTGGCCTCAACTTTGCCAGCTTCTGAGCCTGCAGTGGTGGTGATAGGGCTTGCCAGGCCCCAGGCAGGGATGCCTGGTCCACCACAGCTACACCCAGGAAGGCAAGGCTCCCCCGTCACCAGCTTGGAAGGGGGCAGGGCTCCCACTGCTCTGTGGAGCTCACAGCCTCAGCCATAACTCCCCCACTGCAGCCAATGTCTTCGAAGCTGCAGCTCCAGATGGGCCACCGCTGCCATCATTTTCATGCCTCTGAACCCTCAAGTGTGCCTTAAAACTCAGCTCCCAAGTCACCTGCAACTCCTTAGGGGGGCTACCATGAGTCCTCACCTCACTTTAAATTCTCTCTCACCTCTCACCTGCTTTCCTGAGTGAGTCCTAACCTCTCTCTAAGTTAGTCCTAACTGTACCACTGCACTCTTAAAACTCATCTGACTAATCACTAGGTTAGTCCTAACTGCACCACTGTACTCTGAAAACTCATCTGACCCCCGGGCTAAAGAGGTGGGTGTGTTGGGAGAATACAGGGGTGTTTAATGGAACCCAAGAGCAGGGATGGGTCTCAGGAACAATCAGAAGTCTGCTTTGTGAACTGTAAGCCTCTGAGTTTTTTGTTTTGTTTTGTTTTGTTTGAGATGGAGTCTCGCTCTGTCGCCCAGGCTGGAATTGGAGTGCAGTGGCATGATCTCGGCTCACTGCAAGCTCCACCTCCTGGGTTCACGTCCATTCTCCCATCTCAGCCTCCCGAGTAGCTGGGACTACAGGCGTCTGCCACCACGCTCGGCTACTTTTGTTTTTGTATTTTTAGCAGAGAGGGGGTTTCATCGTGTTAGCCAGGATGGTCTCGATCTCCTGACCTCGTGATCTGCTTGCCTCGGCCTCCCAAAGTGCTGGGATTACAGGCGTGAGCCACCATGCCCGGCCACTGTTAAGCCTCTTAAGGGGAGACATTTTGTTCTTTTTTTCCCTCTGCTATATCCCTAGCATTGAGCACATGGTAGGCACTGGGTAAATATCTGTTGAATGAAGGAGGTAGGCACGTGCCTGCTTCACTCCCTATTCTCCAGATTAACTCTCATTGCTCTGCTGTGCTGCACACAGGCCAGACAGACCCCAAATGTCCTCTCTTTCCTGGAAGCCACAAGAAGAGAGTGACCAGCTGCCCTCCATCCTCATTCCAAATTCCTGGGAGAGAGAAGGGGCTTGGCCCAGGTCGGGTCAGGTGTGATCCTGGTCGCATAAGCGGCAGCGCAGGTGCAGGGTCTACAGCAAAAACACCCGTTGGGGCTGTGGGGCGTGGGCAGGCAGATGCCCTCAAGGTGCCTCTGGTACCGCGTGGACCTTCCCCCTGCCAGGGAGCGGGAAGGGCAGGAACGCACAGACACAGACAAGCAAGGGTGGTGCGCTGGGAGCTGAGGGACAGCTTATGATGAAGGAGGTCATAAATGAGCCGTGAGCTACCTGAATGATGATAGCGTCGGAGGCGATGTGTTCTCCTGCAAGTTAAGGTTAATCAGACCTCGGGTTGACCTTGAGCATTGAGGGTGATCTCGAAAAACAAGATATTTGCCCTCCAGCCACAAGAATGGGGCTCCCTGGACCAGAAAGCCCCCAGACCATCGCCACGGGGTCTGAAACTGAATGCGAATCCCTCCAGTGGGGCCGCCCACTAGGCCGCAGCCGAGGGTCCCCTTGGGAGAGGCTCCTGAGTCCCCGCATCCTCCGGTGCGCGCGGGCGCAGAGCAGCAGTGCCGGGCGGGACGCGCGGCGGTGGCGGGAGGAGCGGGCTCGCGTGGCTTCCCAGGGAGCGACCTACAAGGCCGAGCCTGTCGGTCCAGCCCCTGCCTACGATACTCCCAGGGGCCGCCAGTCCCGCGTGCTGGACGCCTCTCAACCGAGCCCGCGCAGTCTTGCATCTGCAGCGGAGCTAACCCCGCGGGAGGTGGCGGGGACCAGCGCTGACACAGTGGTCCCAGCGGCGCTCCCCCAGGTGCAGGCGTCCTGCAGCGGGCCCCGGGGTGGAAAGCAGGGACCCCGCAAGCCTACACGACCCCCGCCCCCATCGCAACCCCGAGAGCGACAGCGGAAGCATCTGCCCGCACTCATGAACACGCGGAGTGCGCGACCGTCCGTGGTCAGAGCCTCGCGTCCTGTCCTCCCTCTTCCCACTCAGCACGTGCAGCCATGGACAAGTTCTTTGACTTCCCCGAGCCCGCATTTCCTCATCTAGGGATTAAAAGCAGAACTAACGGCCAGGCACCGTGGCTCACGCCTGTACAATCCCAGCACTTTGCGAGGCACCTGGGGTCAGGAGTTCAAGACCAGCCTGCCCAAAATGGCGAAAATCCGTCTCTACTAAAAATATACAAAAAATTAGCTGGCCGTGGTGGCGTGCGCCTGTAATACCAGCTACTCCGGAGGCTGAGGCAAGAGAATCGCTTGAACCCAGGAGGTAGAGGTTGCAGTGAGCCGAGATTGGGCCATTGCACTCCAGCCTGGGCAACAAGGGAAAAACTCCATCTAAAAAAAAAAAAAATAGTGCTGACCTCACAGCAGGCAGCGAGTTGGGAGAGATTGGTAATGACACTTAGCATTTCGTAGGTGCCATGCCCTATGCGCAGCCTTTGTAGGAATTAACTCATTTCATCTCACAGCAACCCTGGAGGCTTTGTCTCACTTTACAAGGACTCAGAGAGGTTAAGTAACTTGCCCAAGGTCACACAGCAGCATGTGGAGTCAGTCTGCTGGGCTGCACCGCCCATGCTCTGGCAGGGAGGCCCCTGCCTCAAGGGGCTGCAGTCACCTGGCTCGGCACAAAGCGGTTGCACCTGCCCTGAGGACAGCTGGCTGGCGGAGGAGGAAGAGGAGTAATGGTGCAGGCAACCCCCGAGAACAGGCTATCCACACAGGCCTCTGCCTGGACTAAAGCATTTATTATCACTGAATAAATGATGTAATCACTAAGGATTTACATCCAAATGGCGTCTCATGTGAGGTCCCTTCCAGGGACTGGGAATGCCAGGCAGAAGGGGAGAACCAGAGGGAAGTGACCAGAGCCAGGCCTGTGCTGGCCACCTTTGAGGTCCGCTGTCTACTCCAGCCTGGGGGCTGGGTCCAAGGGGCAAAGCTTCATCACCCAGCGTGGGGCATTTACTACCTGGACGTGCAGCCTGTAACTGGGGCCTCCTGAGGTTGGATGGAGGTTTCCTAGGCAGGGGCACATTGTCAGAGAAAGTTCAGGGCAGGGGGGCTTCGGGAAGAACTGAGCCCTGGGCAGGGGAGGCCCCGATGGAATTTCAGGAGGTGGTACTCAGTGGCTGAGCAGGGCAGGGAGGTGGGGTGGGGACTGAGCTGCCAGGCAGAGGGGAAGGTGCAGGAGGCAGGACCTCTGGAGAAGGCCCCTCGGAGAGGGCTGGGGCTGGCCTGACGCTCAGCCTGCCTACAACCAGGACAGAAGCAAAGGAGGCGGGCCCAGGAAGCTTGGCTCAGCCCATGGGAGCTGCGGGCTGGCACGGTCCCTGGCTACCATGGTTGGTGGGAGGGTTAGATCTTTGCTGGAAGGGCTCTAGGCTACCCCAGATTAGAAGGGGCTTTAGCCATCAGGCCCAGACTCCCCAAGCTTCGCAGAGCCCCAGAGGCTAGAACCCAGGCTGGCCTGGGATGCAGAGGCCAGGTAGGCAGAGCATGGGTGTTGCCCAGGGCACTGGGTTCAGGTCTAGCCTTGGATCAGGTGACCTCAGGCATGGCACTTACCCTTTGTGGTCTCAGTGTCCTCTTGTGTTGCTGGGGGAACCCCCAAGCACCTACCTAATGAAGACCGTTAGGAAGGTCAAAGGAAATAATGGGAGAAGAGGATGGATCGCTGCATCAGCCTAAGATGTCACTGTCCCTCTGGTCCCTGCGGGCTATGCAGACCCTAGAGGGACCATTTCTTTTCACTCCGTGGGACCTGAAGAAGCAAGTCTAAAGAAACAGCTACATCTGTCAAGAACTGTGCTACATCCATTGAAAACTGCATTACATCTCTCTAGATGTAGACAGCTACACCTGTTGTCTGGAGCCACAAGTGGCGATTTAAATTTGTGAAAATTAAATACGATTTTGAAACCCTCCCCTCACTTTCAAGTGCCCAATAGGCATTCATGGCTAGTAGCTGCCATATCGGACAGGCAGATGAAGAGCGTGCTCTTCATTACTGAGAGCTGTGCTGGATGGTGCCTCCTGAGAGATGGGTGTTGTTTTTTTTGTTTTGTTTTGTTTTTTTGAGATGGAGTCTCGCTCTGTCACCCAGGCTGGAGTGCCGTGGTGCCATCTTGGCTCACTGCAACCTCCGCCTCCCGGGTTCAAACGATTCTCCTGCCTCAACCTCCTGAGTAACTGGGACTACAGGCGTGAGCCACCACGCCCAACTAATTTTTATATTTTTAGTAGAGATGGTGTTTCACCATATTGGCCAGGCTGGTCTCGAACTCCTGACCTTGTGATTTACCTGCCTCGGCCTCCCAAAGTGCTGGGATTATAGGCGTGAGCCACCACGCCCGGCCAAGGTGGGTGTTTTAAAAGCTGCGTTTGTTGAGTGCTTCTGGAGCCAGGCACTGTGCTGAGATCTTTATCGGCATCACCACTCCTTATCCCACAGCAACCCTGTGAGGCGGCTATGGTTTCTAGCCTCAAGTTGGTTGTGAGAAGAGAGGCTCTGTGGGTTGGGACTCCAAGGACACACGATGCGTTGGTGCTGGAGCCACCACTTGTCCCAGGTCCGACTCCAGAGACCCGGCCTGTACTCCACTTTACCACCACTGTGGGCTTCCCCTGTCCTGTGTCCCCAGACCCCTACATGAGGCCAACTTCCAGCCACCTCACCTTCAGGACGCACGAGACCGTACCTAGCACGCTTTATTGGCTTTTTAGGGAGATTTGCAGAGGTTGGGGGGCTGGAGGCAGGGGATTAACTCTTTCCCTGGGCGGCGCTCCTGGCTCTGAACCCATTAGGGGATTTTCTTGGGCAAGGGATTAATGATGCCGCTCTCGATGTATTCAAAGACGGTGTATGGGTCCTGGTCTCCGTTGACGGTGATGGCTGACCCATACAGCTGCTCCAAGTCGGCCGAGTTCCTGTAGAACAGGTCCACTTTCAGCTTGACCTGCTCTTCAGCATCCTTCGGGTTCTGCAGGAGGCGAGCCTGGATCTCCATGGTGGGAGGTGGCTTGTACATGAGGTGGTACCTGCAAGGGAGGAAGGAAAGCAGGTGACCCATGGCCTGGCCCGGACGCAGGGGAGAAGGGGACCCTCTACTCTATTGTGGACCAATTTGGGGTGCCCTGGCCACCACCACCATCGCCAAACATTTGCTACTGTGGACTGCTGTGTGCACACCTTTGACTGATGGGCCCTGGAGCTGCAGAGAGAACCAAGATGTGCTCCCCGCTCAAGGGAGAGGGAGAGAGATCAGTGATAGGAGGACAGAATGCAATCATACATGGGCAAATTCTTTCCTTCCTCCCTCCCTCTCTCCCTCCTTCCTTCCTTCCTTCCTCTCTCCCTCCCTGCTTTCCCTTTCTTTCCTCCCTCCCTTCCTCCCTTTCTCTTCTTCTTCCTTTTCCTTCTCTTTTTTGAGACAGGGTCTCACTCTCTCGCCCAGGCTGGAGTGCAGTGGCACGATCTTGGCTCACCACAACCTCCGCCTCCCAGGCCTGCACCACTACTGCCCAGCTAATTTTTGTATTTTTAGTAGAGAAGGGGTTTCACCATGTGGGCCAAGCTGGTCTTGAACTCCTGACCTCAGGTGATCCACCCGCCTTGGCCTCCCAAAGTGCTGGGATTACAGGCGTGAGCCACCATGCCCAGCCTCTTCTTCCTTTTTCCTCCCTTCCATTCCATGTTTATCTGCACTGAGTCCAGCGTTAAATCTGCTGACAGTGCCATGGTAAGCAGGACAGGCACTGGCTCTGTGCCTACGGAGCTCACGGTCAGCTGAGGGAGTGGGACATTACAGCAACTGTGGAGATGGAAGGAAGTGCCACAGCCGTTCACTGTTGGGAGAGACTCCAGGGACAAGGTGACATGAAGGCCACAGTACTTGACATGGGAAAGCTAAAAACTCCCATGACAAATCAGATCTACATTTTAGAAAAATCCCTGCACTTCCTTCCTGCCCCACCCCACCCCACTCCTGCGTCCCTACCAAGAAATGTGACCCTGATTGTCAGGAGAGATGGCAACACCTGCCTCTAAGTGACTGTGGGGTTTTCCATTGCATTTCAACATGAGTGCAGTGCTTGTACTTGGTCAGACCGCAGAATCCAACTCGGAATTTACCTCCTGTAACTATGGGAAGCCTCAAAGGAAACTTGTGCCCGTGGGGATGTGTTTGTACAGCAACCACCGCCGGGATGCATCGTGGTTGGAGGAAAGGCCAGTGAGGAAACACACACAGGTGACGCCCATCCCAGGCTGCTGTTTCACATGCCGAGATTAAGCTGTTGACCCCAGGATAGAGTGGGTGATCACCATTGTGTTGCTTTAGACACACATTTTCTGGTTATTCTTCCAGGCAAAGAGGGTCAACAGATATTGCACAGAACAGCCAGTTGGATAAAGTCCATTTTGATAATCGTCCTTCAGTGGTCACCAGTGTTATCCCTGCAATGGTTCCACCATGGCATTGGTCAGGCAGTTGGGTCTGGCCCCTGGCAGCCCCCAGATTGCCAATCGCCAGGAACACAGCACAAACCTCTCCCCAGTGACTGGATCAATTCTTCTCAGAGTCAGCCGCTCCATGATGGAATCAAATGGCACATTCAGGAAAAACACCCTATAAGGAAATAAACCATATTAATAATGGTTTTTATTTCCTGTATTTTATGATGCTTTGACATCCTGGGTCTTGCGAATCCTGGAGAGACTGCTTCTCCCGGGGCTGGCTAACTCCTAGAGCCAGCAAGCAATGCGCCTGCAAAACTGCCTTTCATGTACAGCCCAACCACTCCAGAGCCTGTGTCCCCAACCGCTTCCTTCATCTGACTCTCACACCCCAAACCAATATTTTTCCTGCCCTAAATCACCCCAGGGCTGGGTGCCAGGCAACTAGAGACCATCCCTGTAGACCAGAGCCTGCCAAAATTATTCAAACTGCCCAATCCTACACTCACTGTGACTTGTATGCCTTCTGGAACATGCTCTCCCCTCACTCCTGCTGCCTCCTGACCGACCGCGGTGCCTCCCCAGGTGGTCCTGCATGGCGTGGCGTGCCCCCCTTTTCTTGGGAGCTGTGAGTAATAAACTCTTCTTTCAGTGACATTGGCTTCTCTGTATCATCACCTGGTTACCTCTATACATTAGGTTTGGGGTGCAATTAAGACAAGAACAGTCTCGTTGGCCGGGCGCGGTGGCTCAAGCCTGTAATCCCAGCACTTTGGGAGGCCGAGACGGGCGGATCACGAGGTCAGGAGATCGAGACCATCCTGGCTAACACGGTGAAACCCCGTCTCTACTAAAATACAAAAAAGACTAGCTGGGCGAGGTGGCGGGCGCCTGTAGTCCCAGCTACTTGGGAGGCTGAGGCAGGAGAATGGCGGGAACCCGGGAGGCGGAGCTTTCGGTGAGCTGAGATCTGGCCACTGCACTCCAGCCCGGGCGATAGAGCGAGACTCCGTCTCAAAAAAAAAAAAAAGAAAAGAAAAAAAATACAAGAACAAGCAGATGGTCATGGGGAGCAAACCCCAGGCTGGACTCTCGTCACCCCAGACGAGCATGGGCATCATTTCCCGCATGTGGGTGGAGCCACTGGAGCCACTGCTCAGGGCTCTGGGATACCACACTTGGAGGTCACCAGGGACAGATGCGGGACAGGAGGGCTCCCTGCAAGGATGCCCTCAGCTCCCCTGGTTTAGGGATAGCTCTCAGCCCCCATCACTCCTGGGGGTGGGACTCCCGGGGATGGGGGTCATTGTTTGGGTGAGCTTTAGGGGAACATCTTGTTCTCTAGAGCCACACAGTCTAGCCACAGAGAGGCTAGACTCTCACCTCCACTATGGACTTGCTGTGTGAGCTTGGACCACTGACCCAGCCTCTGTCAGACTCAGTTACCCCAACTATAAAATGGGGCTAATTATAGTTCCCTAGTGTTGAAGATTTAACGAGATAAAGTGTGTGACAAGCTCAGTGCGAGGTCTGCACAGACTCGGTGCCCCAGCGTGGCAGCTGTTGTAATTTAATCACCATTCCTGGATACCCTTCCTGGGAGTTCCGGCTCCCTTGACTGCCCCTGCCCTCCTTGGAGAGGTGGGCTTGGTTGTTCTCAGCTTTCTTGCTTTCTCTTTCTCAAAGGAGCCCTGGACCCAAAGGAGCAGGACACTCCTGCCAATAAGCCCAAATCAGAACCCAGCAGAAGAGATGAAGCTCACTCCTCCTGATTCTCAGACTGGGAGCACCAGGAAATTCATCTCTCAAATGCCTAGTTCCAATGGTTTAATCCCCACCCCCCTTTTTAGAGCAATGGAACACTTACTTTATATAAAACCTTTTTTTTTTTTTCTTTTAGAGGCAGGGTCTCACATTGTTGTTCAGGCTGGAGTGCAGTGGTGCAATCACGGCCCACTGCAGCCTTGACCTCCCAGGCTCCACCCATCTGCCCATCTCAGCATCCTGAGTAGCTGGGACTACAGGTGTGCACCACCCGACCCAGACAATTTTTGTATCATTTTTTCAGAGATGGGGGTCTCACTATGTTGCCCAGTTGGTCTCGAACTCCTGGGCTCAAGAAACCTGCCCCCTTCAGCCTCTCAAAGTGCTGGGATTACAGGCGTGAACCACCATATCTGGCCTATGTAAGACCTTAGGAGAGTGGTTCTCCACCAGGGGTGATTTTTGTCCCCCAGAAACCATCTGGAAAAATGTCTGGAGCCATGTTTTGTTTTCCCAGCTGGACAGTGATGCTGGAAAGCACCTTATAATGTACAGGACAGCACCCACCTCAAAGAATGATCTGGCCCCAAATGCCAAGTGCATGGCTGAGGAGCCCTGTGCACGCAGTGTGTGAACGAACACAGTGACAAGAGGTGTGGCTGCTACGGCTGGGAGAGGTGGGGCTGGGGAAGAGACAAGACCCCGAAGTTCCCACCCACAGAGCTAAGCCAGGTCTTCTAGCACTAAACCATCTTGGTTCATTTTTAAAAAATAACTTCTGGAACATTCCACGGCTCACTATTTGCTTGTTTGTCCTTTAATTCCTTTATACATATATTTATCAAGTGCTGGCTGCGTGTCGGACACAGTCGGAAGCTCCAGTATTTACCAGCTCACCGTATGGAATTTAGGTACTACATTGAAGAATCTCCTCCTTGGCCGGGCGCGGTGGCTCAAGCCTGTAATCCCAGCACTTTGGGAGGCCGAGACGGGCGGATCACGAGGTCAGGAGATCGAGACCATCCTGGCGAACACGGTGAAACCCCGTCTCTACTGAAAAAATACAAAAAAACTAGCCAGGCGAGGTGGCGGGCGCCTGTAGTGCCAGCTACTTGGGAGGCTGAGGCAGGAGAATGACGTAAACCCGGGAGGCGGAGCTTGCAGTGAGCTGAGATCCAGCCACTGCACTCCAGCCTGGGCAGCAGAGCGAGACCCTGTCTCAAAAAAAAAAAAAAAGAATCTCTTCCTTGACGACATTGACAGGGTCCTATGACTGGCATGTGCAGTGTCCCCTGGGGCCAAAGTTGGTGACAACATCAGCGACAACAAAAAAACATCAGTGACAACAAACACTCCGTGTGCACCTAAAGCCTTGTATTCATTTCACTTTCAAGAAAGTACTCAGGCCAGAAGCACCTCTACGTGCGGAGAAAACACACACAAATGAGACCTCCCTCCTTCCCTCCTAGCATAATCAAAAGATTAAATCAAAAGATGAATCAAAAGATTAAAATCCCAAATGTGGAAATCCCGAAAGCCAAATTCTGAGCGATTCGTGCGTTTTCAGCAGTGCCCAGGCTAGCTGCATCATGTTAGGCGGGATTATTACCTTGTTATTGTCTTGGAAACTAAATTTGGTTTCGGGAGGTGCCTATGGGTGCCAAGTCGACAATACGGTGGGAGATTTTTCAGTTATTTTCAGACTGCCTCCTCCAAGTCAGTGAACAAAAGCAGCCAGTCACTGACATCCTTGGAATTCTCCAGATGTGTTGAGCGGGTTGCCAAGAGGCCACGCTTTGGTAGGTCCAATGGGACACTGGTTTCCATGGGGCCCAGACCAGCCTTTGGGGCACAGGTATCACCTGCTTTGTCCAGAGCAATAAAGCACGTGCTCAGGAAATGCCTGTGAAGGAATGAAGAAACGAACCCACGGTACCCAGGCCTAGCATTCTTTTTAAAGTCTCTGCCCACTGCTTGTTTTTGTATTTATTTTCATCCCTGCCCCCCCCCCCCCCCCCAAAAAAAACCTCATCTAACTGGTAGAACTGAGAGTGATCTAAAATCCTAGAGTTGGGCGGGATCTTAGACATGTAATTCCCAGGGATCAGTTGCTATCAGAATCCCATCAGGAGCCTTTGACAGTGGATGACTATGCCCCTCGCCCAGAACTGCTGAGTCAGTGGCATTGGAGGGGAGCCCAGTGTGGCCCTGGTCACTGGAATCCACTGCCTTGGAAAACACCCAGGCCAGGGATTCTGAGCCAGGCACCCCACGGGTCCTGTGAGCCCCGGAAATTCGATACAAACTGCTGACTACATGGAGAATGTGTGCCCTCCTGGGTGCTGGGTGGGCTCGTCAGATTCTCAAAGGGGTGCTGGTCCTTAAACATCATTATGAATCTGAGTCAAAACCTCATGTTTTACAGGGAGATGAGGGACCTGGCCTCGGCAAAGCCGGGGCTGCCCCTGATCCCACACGCTGTCCTCACGCTCACTGTTCTCCTTGGCTTGTAGACACCTTTTCATTCTCCTGATTCCCTCTGGGGCACCACCCTGATCCCCTCGCATCCCTGTGGCTTGGCTGAAACTGCCAGGTATGGATCATAATCCTGAAAGACCAATCTCCAATGTCCCAATCCCAAATGCTGAAATCCTGAAAGCTCAAAATCCCTAAAGTCTACATTATAATGTCTAAAATCCTGAAGATCACAATTTCAAAAGACTAAAATCCCAAATGTGGAAATCCTGAAAGCTGAATTCCGAGTGATTTGTGTCTTTTCAGTGGTGCCCAGGCTAGTTGCACCATCTTGGAAACTAAATATGGTTTCAGGAGGTGCCTATGGGTGCCAAGTTGACAATCGGTGGACTTGCGGACTTAATTTTATGTGTCACCTTGACTGGATGAAGGAGCACCTAGCAACGTGGTAAAGGATTCTTTTGGGCATGTTTGTGCAGGTTTCTCCAGAGGAGACGCCGGTGAGTCTGAGAGGGTGGGTGGGGAGGCCCTGCCCTGCCCTCAGTGTTGGTGGGCCCTGCGTAATCAGCCAGGGTTCCGGAGAGAACCAATACAGAAGGCGAACTGGTCTCTCTCAGGGCTGGACAGGCTGTGCTTCTGCTGCCTTGGACGTCAGAAATTTGATTTCATGGAAGTGCTTATCACAAGGCTGACTGTGTGTGAGCACTGCATATGGACATGGAAAGTTTCAAACTTCCTCAGTAAATGACCAGATGTCCTATTTATGCATCCGCATTTGAGAAGGATAAAGTTTCTTGACAGCTCAGCTCTCTGGATGACTATATATGTGGTGGTGACCCATCTGGGTTTTTGGTCAATCTTGTCAAAAGACTTAGGTTGTGCTGAGGTGGGAGGATCCCTTGAGCCCAGGAGTTCAAGGCCAGCCTAGGCAACATTACGAGACCCTGTATGGTATTTCAGATGACCACAGTTGCAAAGCTGGGTTCCCACAATTACCAACCATAGTAATATGCATCTATACATTTCATTTTTAACCTATTTCTTTATGAAGATGATTCATCTGCTCAAAACTGTAATACCCGTGTGACTGCTATCAGTGTACCTGAGTGTTTCTGTTTGTGAAACACATTATTATGGCCAATTTTATTGTGTAAAGTGGCCTACAAAGTGCTCTGTGCTGTTTTTAATATCTCAGATAAATCCCCTTTTCAAACTGTAAATAAACATCTTTTAAATAATTAAAAAATGTTTTTTCCAGAATTCTATTTTTGGGATTTCGATCTTTCAGCATTGTGATTTTCAGAATTTTAGACTTTAGGGATTTCTGACTTTTCAGGATTTTAACATTTGAGATTATGGCATTCAGGATTATGTCTTTCAGGATTATGATCGGTTCCTGAACTAGTTTGCCCCAGGGCTGCAGGGCTGGGCCTGAGGGAGGCCCAGAGGTCACTAATCTGAATGCTGGCTCCTCCTGGCCACAGGAATTTGTTTAGAATGCAAGGCTGATCCAAGCCAGGTCTATGAGAGGCCACCCCAGGGCTTGCTAGAGAGAAATGAGCTTCATTTCTGCTGAGGCTGCAAAGGCAATGAGGTAGAAGCCCGGGGTTGCCTGGGGCCTGCATCCAAAGAGAGCCTGAGAATGAAGTTCACGCCATGGCAGCAGAAGGATGGCGAGACATTGTCTGGGGCCCTGGATCAAGCTGTGCCTGTAGCCAGCCTCAGCACTTCACTGACATGAATATATATATATCTCTTCTCTTGCCTAAGCTGGGTTTCCTGCAATTGTTACCCAAAGGACACATCATATGTCCAGTTTTTCCAGTGCCACTTGCTTCTAGAAAATGTGTGAACTTAGAACAACTGTGAGTCCCTGAGCACAATCGTGTTCTCCTTCGAGGCCAGCTTCTCCCGTGGCCTTGCTTCTCCCTCTCTCACTTTGCCCCTGCTGTTTGCTGAGCTTTGCTTCTGCCCAGTCGCCAGGAAGCCCCTCACTGGTGCCTGATGAAAACTGCAGCTGCCCGGCTGGGCGTAATCCCAGCCTGTAATCCCAGCACTTTGGGAGGCCGAGGCTGGTGGATCATCTGAGGTCAGGAGTTTGAGACCAGCCTGGCCCATATAGTGAAACCCCGTCTCTACTAAAAATACAAAAAAAATTAGTCGGGCGTGGTGGTGGGCACCCGTAGTCCCAGTTACTCGGGAGGCTGAGGCAGGAGAATTGCTTGAACCTGGGAGGCAGAGGCTGCAGTGAGCCAAGATCGCGCCATTGCACTCCAGCCTATGCAACAAGAGCAAAACTCTGTCTC
Source organism: Rhinopithecus bieti (assembly GCF_001698545.2). Taxonomy (NCBI): domain Eukaryota; kingdom Metazoa; phylum Chordata; class Mammalia; order Primates; family Cercopithecidae; genus Rhinopithecus; species Rhinopithecus bieti. The sequence goes on along the minus strand of NW_016803673.1, from coordinate 3,187,884 downwards.
AAAAAGAAAACTATGGCTGCCCCTCCATGAAGCGAGTCCAACTGTTTCCCCAGCAGCCTGGAGGGGCTGGGAGCCATGAAAAGCCACGTCCTCCTTGCACATGTGCTTGATAATGACTTTCATTCACAATGTGCTGCAAAATAACAGCCACCAAAAAAAAAACAAAAACAAAAAAAAACATGCGAGATCGGGGAGTGTGTAAACACAGGGAGTGAAGGTGTCGCAGCGGCTTTCATCCCTGACGCTGTGAACACGCGGCCCCCCTCGCACCCCCGGTACTGCGAGGCCCAACAGCAACACCAAAACACGGCTGTCACCGCGGCTGGCGGCTGTGGATGCCGACGCCAGTAGAAAGGAAGCAGGTTTGGAAATCCCTGATAACTGAAGCTGCTTCATAAGCAAGCCCCATTTGAAAGATTTTTAACCCAGCGTATCAAGACTGCTTGTCGTCATTCAAGGGAATGGCTTGTGAAAGGCTGGCAAGATCAGACGCACAAGGACACCAAATGGGTGCTTGAAGCACACTGCTGGGGACAGCCTCGCTGCGGAGGGCCCTGCTCCACGCTGGAAGCTTCTGATTATCCTGGCTCATCGCGCCCAATGTGAGGGCCAGGTGGCGGGGTACAGGGGCAGCCCAGGCCACTCTGCTGAGAGCTACTGCCCTGTGCACACCCCCAGCCACTGGTTTTCTATTATCGGCTGTTTATTTCCAGAGCCAGGAAAGGGAGAATGGTGAAAGCAAAGAATACTGAAAACAGGGTGTGCTGGGCAGACCCTCCTGGTGTGGGTGACGGTAGTGGGTGCCTGGATTGGCCAGGGGCGGGCACTCTACCTGCCCCTGGGTTTGCAGAACTTCAGGCTGGTGGATGCTTCAGGAAGGGAGGTGGAAGGTGCCTTGGGAGGTCTCTAATCCCTGCTCCAGGTAGGCACCTGGATCAACTGCCTCAGCACCTCCCTGGAGCTTATTAACGGTGCTGCCCACCCACTGGAGTCCATGTTTAACATCCTCAGTGATGTGTAGGCACATTAAAGTTGGAGAAGGGTCACACTGATCCGTGTTTCCAAGATTGGTATGGTGTTGAGAATTATCTGGAAGGCTTGCCTAAAATACAGATTGCAGGCCTCCCTTCCCCCAAGAGCTACTGAACCAAAACCTCCAGGGGAGGGGCTGGGAGACCTTTATTTGTAAGTCAGCAGTTCGGGTGATTTTCATGCCCAGGCAGGTATGGGAGCCATGGCTGTAATCCATGGTCTCACCCTTGGCCGCACCCTGAAACCAACAAGAGCTTTGAGCATGCTGAGGCCTGGGCACCACTCCCGGAGATGCTGGTGTAATTGGTCCAGGGTGAGGCCTGAAAATGGGGATTTTTAAAAGCTCCTCACTGGGCGTGGTGGCTCATGTCTGTAACCCCAACACTTTGGAAGGCTGACACAGGAGGATCACTTGAGCTCAGAAGTTCAAGACCAACCTGGGCAACACAGTGAGACCCCATCTCTACAAAAAGATTTTTAAAATTAGCCCAGTGTGGTGGTGCACTGATAGTTCCAGCTACTTGGAAGGCTGAGGTGGGAGGGTGGCTTGAGCCCAGGAATGTGAGGCTGCAGTGAGCTACAACCACACCACTGCACTCCAGCCTGGGTGACAGAGCAAGATCCTGTTTAAATAAATAAATAGTTTGGGCACGGTGGCTCACGCCTGTAATCCCAGTAGTTTGGGAGGCTGAGATGGACAGATCGCCTGAGGTCAGGAGTTTGAGACCAGACTGGCCAGCATGGTGAAACCCCATCTCTACTAAAAAATACAAAAATTAGCTAGGCATGGTGGTGTGCGCCTGTAGTCCCAGCTACTCAGGAGACTGAAGCATGAGAATCGCTTGAACCCGAGAGGTGGAGGTTGCAGTGAGTGGAGATCGTGCCACTGCACTCCAGCCTGGGTGACAAAGCAAGACTCTGTCTCTAAATAAGTAAATAAATAAAAGCTCCCTGGGTGGCTGTAGTGTGTAGCCAGGGTTGAGTACCACTGCCCTGATTCAATTTACTTAGTCTACTGGGTCCCAGAGAGCTGAGGGGTTCGTACTCTGTCACTCTGAGCATTGGTGTCAGATATCCAATGACAACTGGGGGCTCCTGACCCACCCTTGCAATGCCCTCTCTAGCCACACTGCCTGAGACTCTGTTTGAAGAACATAGGAAGCTTCCGTCCTCAATGATCTTGAAGCTTATCCTCTGCTTTCATCACTGGAAACTGAGGGTGAAATTTACTCTGGATCCATGGATGGATTTGGCAAGTTGAGAGATATGATGTACAATAACTGACTGCAAATATGATGCCCAGTTCTGCCCAGAGGCAGGGGCCTGACTGTTGGCCTCTTGAGCTTAACCAATAAGCCTCCACTATTGCAAAACCCTACACAAAGCAATATGATATAACCACAGGGAGATACTACTTCACACTCAGTAGAATGACTGTTACACATTAAAAAACGAACCATAAAATAAGTGTTGGCTAGACTGTAGAGCGATTGGAACGCCTGCACATTGCTGGTGGAAATATAGCATGGTGCAGCCTCTGTGGAGAATGGTATGCCGGCTCCTCGAAAAGTTAAACATAGATCCAGCAGTTCCACTTCTGAGGATATAACCAAAAGAACCGAAAGCAGGGACTTGAACAGATATTTGTACCCCAATGTTCTTAGCAGCATGATTCACAACAGCCAAAAGGTGAAAACAACCCAGCTGTTCCTCAACAGACAAATGAACAAAATGTGGTCTATACAGTCATGCATTGCTTAATAGCAGGAATACATTCTGAGAGATGTGTTGTTTCGTGAACATCATGGAGCACACTTACTCATACCTAGTTGATATAGCCTACCACACAACTAGGCTACAGTCCTGTACAGCATGTTACAGTACTGAATACTGTAGGCAATTATAATGCAATGGTAAGTACTTGTGTACCCACACATATCTAAACATAGAAAAGGCACAGTAAAAATACGGTATCAGAATCTTATGGGACCACCATTGTGTGTGTGGTCTGTCATTGACCAAAATGTTGTTATGCAGTGCATGACGTACATACAATGAAATACTATTGTCTTTTTTTTTTTTTGAGATGAAGTCTCCCTCTTGTCCCCCAGTCTGGGGTGCAATGGTGCCATCTTGGCTCACTGCAACCTCTGCCTCCCAGGTTCAAGCGATTCTCCTGCCTCAGCCTCCTGAGTAGCTGGGATTACAGGTGCGTACCACCATGCCCAGCTAATTTTTTGTATTTTAAGTAGAGATGGGGTTTCATCATGTTGGCCAGGCTGGTCTCAAACTCCTGACCTCAGGTGATCCGCCTGCCTTGGCCTCCCAAAGTGCTGGGATTACAGGCGTGAGCCATCGCGCCTGGCCAATCAGTCTTAAAAAGGAATAAAATTCTGACACATGCTAAAACCTGGATGAACCTTGAGGACATTATGCCAAGTAAAATAAGACAGACACAAAAGGACAAACATTGTATGACTCAATTTTTTGAGGTCCCTAGGGTAGTCAAATTCATACAGACAGAAAGTAGAATGGGGCTTCCAGGGGCAGGGGAAGGGGAAATTGGAGTTAGTGTTTTAATGAGTCTAGAGTTTTAGTTTGGGATGATAAAAAAGCTCTGGAGATGAGTGGTGGTGATGTTTGTACAACAATGTGAAGGTATTTAATGCTACTAAACTTACACTTAAAGATGGTCAAAATAGTAAACTTTATGTTATGTATATTTAACACACACACATGCAAACACAAGCAGTTAGTAGACATTATAATGAAGGCAACTGGGGGAGAGAAGTTCTCTGACCTTGAACAAACTTACAATTTAATGAGGTTCTGAATACATGCATGTATACAAATAAACGCATGGACAAAACAATGAACCATATGATAGTATTAATTCTACACAAACTATAATGCAAATGCTACATAAACTCTTTCAGAAAGTAGAGGAGGAAGGAATACTGATATTATTAGTCAGCTTTTCCTTGATACCGAAAACCAGACAAAGACGTTAAAATAAAACTACAGACCAACATCTCTCATAAACACAAATGCAAAAATCCTTAGTAGAATATTAGGAAATTTAATCTAGCATTACATAAAAAGAATAACATGTTACAACTAAGTGGGATTTAGCCTGTGAATGGAAAGCTAACATTCAAAAGTCAATCAATATAATTTACTGTATCATTAGAAGAAAAAGTTTATAATCATCTCAACAGATGTGGAAAAAGATTTGACCAAATTTTACACCAATTCCTGATAAAAACTCTCAGCAAACTAGAAATAGAAGGGAAATTCCTCAACCCAATAAAGGGCATTTACTTAAAAACTATAGTTAAGATCATACTTAATGCCCAAAGACTAAACACTTTCTCGCTAAAATTGGGAACAAGGCAAGAATGTCCACGCTCACTTCTACTATTCATCATTAAACTGTGAGTCCTGGATTGTACAATAAGACAAGAAAAGGATATAACAAGTATATAAATTGAAAACAAAAATATCCCATTACTGTCTCTATTTATCATCTATTTGTAGGTGACATGATTGTCCAAACAGAAAGTCCCAAATAATTTTCAAAAAAGCTACTAGAATAGCTAAGTTTAGTGAATTTGCAAGATAAAAGATCAATATACAAAGAAAAAAAACAACAACAACAAAAAAACGGTCTTTCTAGATACTGGCAATAAACAGAAATTGAAATTTTAAAGTACCATTTATAATAGTACAAAAATAAAATATTTAGGTGTCAATTTAACTAATATTAGGTCTGTGTACTGAAAACTACAAAACACAAATGAAAGAAATCAATAAGACAAATAAATGGGTAAGCTATACCATGTTCATGGATGCAGAGACTCAATATTGTAAACTGCCCATCATCCTCTCCTAATAGATCTACAGATTCTATGCAATTTTTTTTTTTTTTTCTGAGGCAGAGTCTCGCCCTGTCGCCTGGGCTGGAGTGCAGTGGCCGGATCTCAGCTCACTGCAAGCTCCGCCTCCCGGGTTTATGCCATTCTCCTGCCTCAGCCTCCCAAGTAGCTGGGACTACAGGTGCCCACCACCTCGCCCAGCTATTTTTTGTATTTTTAGTAGAGACGGGGTTTCACCGTGTTCGCCAGGATGGTCTCGATCTCCTGACCTCGTGATCCGCCCATCTCGGCCTCCCAAAGTGCTGGGATTACAGGCTTGAGCCACCGCTCCCGGCAATTCAATGCAATTTCAATCAAAACATTCCAACATTTTTTTTGTTTGTTTTTGAGAGACAGGGTCTCACTCTGTTACACAGGCTGGAGTGGAGTGGTGCGCAGCGGTAAATCATAACTCACTGCAGCCTCAAATTCCTGGGTTCAAGTGATCCTCCCACCTCAGCCTCCTGAGTAGCTTGGAAGGCATGAGCCACCATGCCCAGACAACAAGTTTTTTTAATATTCTATACAAGTTAATTCTAAAATTTATATGGAAAAAAGGAATTAGAATTATTAAAACAATGTTTACAAAGAAGAGCAAATTGATTTTAAGACTGACTACAAAACTTCAGTAATCAAGACAGTGTGGGGGTATTAGTGAGAAGATAGACGCATAGATCAAAGGAACAGAATACAGAGTACAGAAATAGACTCCAACAAATGTCATCAATTACTTTTCAACAAGGTTTGAAGGCAATTCAATGGAAAAAGAATGGTCTTTTCAACCCAGTGATGCTGGAACAATGGGACATCCACATGCAAATAATAATCTTGACCCACACCTCACAGCATATACAAAATTCAACTCAAAATGGATCACATACCTAAATGTAAAACCTAAAACTTACTAAGCTTATAGAAGAAAATCTTTATGACTTTGGGTTGAAGATTTTCCAAGATATGACACTAAAATAATGATCTATAAAATAAAGAATTGGTAAGTTAGACTTTATTAAAAACCTAGTAATTAAAAATATCTGCTCTTCAACAGACATTAAGAAAATGAAAGATAAGCCACAGACTGCGAGAAAATATTTGCAAAACACATACCTGACAAAGGATTTGTATCCAGAATATATAAAAATGTGAACTACATGCACAATACTTGACATATACAAGGAGGCACAGACAGAGCCCTTACTACCTTAGTATTTGCAAATGTGACACTCAAACTGGGAAGATCTGGCCTAGAAAAATAGTTTCCTGAAAAAGGCTTAATCTGCCTCCTCCTTCCATGGCAATGACGCTGTTTGGGTTTTCAATGAAGTCTCAGTTTCTGTCACACAGAGCCTCTTCTTGGGGCCGAAACACACATCCAGGGTGCACCCTTCTCAGGCAGGCTGCAGCTGACTCTGGCTGTGGAATCATTGTGGGGTCTCCTCTCAAGGGGAGCTTCGCAGTGACCACCACAGAAGAAGGGACCCAGAGAGAAAGGAGAGCTATCCAGAAAAGTGCAAAATGACACAGTGGATTGCCACTTAGAATGGTCGGCTTATCTTTAATTAAATGTGTGCCCGTGACACATCAGAGTGGAGATGTAACATCACCATCGAGCAATGGCAAACTGTGGTGCATTCACGTAACACAGAGCAGGAGTGGCCATTTTGTTTGGATTTGTCAGGACAAGGTCTCTGTGGAGGCTGAAGGGACAGAGAGGCTGCATCTGTGCCTAGGGGCAGCTGTGAGCAACAGGCTGTTAGTGCAAACTGAAATGGAAGATGAGGATGAGCAGAGGATGAGAGGAAGAAAGCAGCGTTGGGAAGAACTGGGCAGAAAGTGCAAGTGAGTCATGCAGAGGCTACCAAGAAACAGAAAACCAAAGTGAGCCACTGTGGGAGGAGTCGGCCTCTGAGTACCCTGGGCGTGGGTGGTGTGAGCACCGGCGCTGGGACAGCCTTGCGGGTGCTGTGTTCTTCGTTCCTGGCATGTGCTAAGTGCTAAACAAATATTTAGCACAAGATTTCCCATTGCTGAATTACTTTTTTTTTTTCTTTTTTGAGACAGAGTCTCGCTCTTTCGCCCAGGCTGGAGTGCAGTGGCGTGATCTTGGCTCACTGCAACCTCCACCTCCCGGGTTCACACCATTCTCCTGCCTCAGCCTCCCGAGTAGCTGGGACTATAGGCGCCCGCCACCTCGCCCGGCTAATTTTTTGTATTTTTAGTAGAGATTAGGTTTAACCACGTTAACCAGTATAGTCTCGATCTCCTGTCCTCGTGATCTGCCTGCTTTGGGCCTCCCAAAGTGCTGGGATGACAAGTTGGAGCCACCGCGCCCAGTCACAGTATCTTAACATGGGCAGTTTTCACATCCTCAAGTCTATTCTCAATGACTGTTCGACTCTTTTTTTTTTTTTAATTTAAAAAAGTTTTAAAACCAAGTGCCTCCTTTTCTGTTGGTCAGTACAATTTGATGACAATAAATATGTCCTTTATAGCTCAGGGTAAATTCAAACATTCATAAGAGCACGAATAATACTTTGTTCAGACCACTTGCTTGGTACCCTAACAAAACTATTGTCCATTTCTAGCTAGACTGGGACCGGAGGGACAGTTCAGGGATGTTTCCCTTGGGCAACCTCTCCTTTGAGCCAAGGATAGTTTCCAAAGGAAGTAATCCAGGGGACACGCTTGCTCATTGGTGAACACTATTACAACAAACAACACAGAAGTATGTTCATGACTTTTTTTTTTTTTTTTGAGACAGGGTCTCACTCTGTCCCCCAAGGCTGGAGTGCAGTGGAGCCATTATGGCTGGCTGCAGCCTCTATCTCCAGGGCTCAAGTGATCCTTCCATTTCAGTCCCAAGTAGCTGGGACCACAGGTGTGCACACCACACCCAACTAATTTTTTAATTTTTAATTTTGTAGAGACTCTCCTTATGTTGCCCAGGCTGGTCTTGAATATCCTGGGCTGAAGCGGACCTCCAGCCTCAGCCTCCCAAAGTGCTAGGATTATAGGCATCAGCCACCATGCCTGGCCTGACGTATTGTTAATTTAAAAAATCAGGTTATATATCAGGCAATATATATTACTGCTTGATCCCACTCAAAAAATGTATAGAAAAGAAAAATACTGCAACATTAAGAATGATTATTTCTGGGCCAGGCGCGGTGGGCTCAAGCCTGTAATCCCAGCACTTTGGGAGGCCGGACGGCGGATCACGAGGTCCGGAGATCGAGACCAATCCTGGCTAACCACTGGTGAAACCCCGTCTTCTACTAAAAAATACAAAAAAAAAACTGCCGGGCGAGGTGGTGGCGCCTGTATCCCAGCTACTCCGGAGGCTGAGCAGCAGAATGGCGGACCCGGGAGGCGGAGCTTGCAGTGAGCTGAGATTCCGGTCCACTTGCACTCCAGCCTGGGCTGACAGAGCGAGACTACCCGTCTCAAAAAAAAAAAAAAAAAAAAAGAATGATTATTTCCTGGGCCGGGCCATGGTGGCTTATACCTGTAATCCCCAGCAACTTTGGGGAGGCCCGAGCAGGGGATCACCCGATGTCAAGATTGAGACTAATCTGGCCAAGATGGCAAGACCACCATCTCTACTAAAATATACAAATTAAGGCCGGGCGGTGGCTCACGCCTGTAATCCCAGCACTTTGGGAGGCCAAGGCAGGTGATCGTAAGGTCAGGAGATTGAGACCATCCTGACCTAACACGTGGAAACCCCGTCTCTACTTAAAAATACAATAATTACCGGGCGTGGTGGCAGGCGCCTGTAGTCCCAGCTACTCGGGAAGCCTGAGGAGGAGAATGGCGTGAAACCCGGGCAGGCGGAGCTTTGCAGTGAGCCGAGACTGTGCCCTGCACTCCAGCCTGGGCGACCAGAGCAAGACTCCATCTCAAAAAAAAACAAAAACAAACAAACAAAAAATTATCCAGGCGTGCCTGGCGGATGCCTGTATAATCCCAGCTGCTTGGGAGGTTGAGGCAGGAGAATAGCTTGATCCTGGGAAGCAGAGGTTGCCAGTGAGCTGAGACATGTCACTGCATTCCAGCCGGGCAACGAGAGGAGACAGACCTGTTCAAAAAAAAAAAAAAAAAAAAAAAAAAAAGACTGTTCCTGCTTATCTTTAACTTTCCTCTTTTCAGGCTCCATAATATTTATAAAAATCATTTTACAGGCCGGGCCGGTGGCTCAAGCCTGTATCGCACAGCACTTTGGGAGGCCGAGCGGGCGGACACGAGGTCAGGAGATCAAATGACCCATCCTGGCTAACACGTTGAACCCCCGTCTCCACTAAAAAAACTACAAAAACTGCCGGAGCGAGGTAGCGCGCCTGTAGTCCCAGCTAACCCGGGAGGCTGAGGAGGAGAATGGCGTGAACCCGGGAGGCGGAGCTTGCAGTGCGCTGAGAATCCGGCCACAAGCATCCAGCCTGGGCGACAGAGCCCAGACTCCGTCTCAAAAAAAAAAAAAAAAAAAAAAAAAACACATTTACAATATATAATATATGATTTTTGTAAGGAGAAACAAGCCAGAGTTTTTTTGTTTTGTTTCATTTTTTAAGTCAACTTCAAGCCAGACACAGTGGCTTGTGCCTATAATCCCAGCTACTTGGGAGGCTGAAGCAGGAGGGCTGCTTGAGGCCAGAAGTTTGAGACCAGCCTGAGCAACATAGTGAGACCCTCTCACTAAAAACAATTAAAATAAAATAAAAAAAAGTCAACTTCTAACATGGAAGTCAGGAAGAAAAGAGAAATGCTCTGTGTACCACCAGCAACAGCCTTGCCTTCCGTAAACCAGGTCCAGGCCCCAAGGGGGAGGAAGGGCAGATTGATGGCAGGGACGTTATGAAGTAGTGGCAGAACAAGGCCCTTACCTTGCAGGGCAAAGCACGCATTCTTGTTTGGTTCCCACACAGTGGCATGCTGGTAATCCAGCTTTTGGCAGTGAGGTGGGTCGACCCCTGATTTGTAGCACTGGCCAATATCCCCATCATATAGTCAGTTTCAAGCTGCCACATGCCGTCCTTAAATGCGGAAGAGAAGTCCACATTCGGACCTCAGGAGCCGGTGCAGGCCAGTTCTAGCACGCCCCTGCCACAGCAGCCCTCTAAGGCGGAGCAGGGATTACTGTTCCCATTTTACCAACAAGGGTACTAGTCAGACAGCCACTTTTCATCAGGCACTGTTTTTGAAGCCAGGCACTTCCTGGGTGTTGTAATCCTCACAACACCCAAATGAGTGATTATGGATTATGCTTACTTTTCACATGAGCAAACAGATGAGGTCCAGAAAGATCAGACGCCTGCACAAGGTTATTTGGCTAAAAAGGGGTAGAGACTTGAACCCAGGACAGTCTGCTTCCAAATCCGTGCCCATCACCACGTGGGGGTACCATTTCTCTCCAACAAGGAGCCCATCTTGCACTTAGTGACCGTGCGTGGTGGGCTGAGTTCCTTGCTTTGAGCCTTCTCCAGAGGTGCGAGCCATGGAACAGACATTTCCAGGGAGGTGAGAGGGAAGAAGGTTCCTGACTACGCAGTGGAATGAGCAGCTGAGATGGGTGGGACTTGGTTCTGGTCAGTTCCCAGTTTGGATTTGGGGATGAACAGAGACCTGTGCACCTCTGGCCTCCTGCAGTCTTAGAGCTGAGCACCCCCTCCACCCCACTCTGGGGCTGCATCCCTCACCTGCATGGGGGGCCCAGGCGAGGAACCCACCCAGGCCTTGGAAAATGCGGTTGATGAATGGTCATCTTCATCTCCAGGGCTGCACTCCTTATCAGAAGCATTTGGCTCCTTTGTTGTTGGGTGCGGATGCAGAAGTGTTAACCAATCCTTGTGTCCAGAAGACTTCTTTGAAGTGGCATCTGGTGTGTTTGTCCTACTCTCAGAAGGTGGGCCTGGGGGTCCCATCCCCAACCTGAGGACCCTCACTATCATCTGGCTGTTCCCAAGTGGCACCTGGCCACTCAGCCTTCCCTGCCACATGGGTGGGAGGGCCTTTTTCCCTCATTTCCTGGGATACCCTGGGCAAGTTGAATCACCCACGGCAAGACCAGCCAGTCTGTGCCAGGTCATGGCACCATCTGCACCAGCACCTCTCAGGTGCAGGTATGGGGCACAGGAGCACACTTTAAAAACTCTGGCAGGGTCTTTTTCCTGGTTCCAGGCAGGGCCTGTGTCCGAATTCCCCCCGACATTGCTCTTTCATGCCTGTGCACACTTGGGAGTTAGCAGTCAGTGCAAACAAAGTTCCTGCATGCTCCTGGAAACCCACCATCTTCGCTGGGCACTGCACTGCACCTTCTACCTGGTACTCAGAGCTCTAACAAGCACTTAGCTTGACAGTGGGAACATTAGTCAACACCGACCAACACTGAAGTAGCCCTGTTTGGACACCAGTCAAGATCCATTGGTCAGCAATAGCCCCCAAAAAACAGCTGGGTTGGTGAACATTTCCTCCACGTCCCGAGGTATGGCGGGTGCTGAGAGGCCCCACTCAGATCCCCCTTCCAGAAAGAGCCTGAGGCTCAGCTGTAAGGAGTGTGGTTACCACAGCCTCCAGCTGAAGTATCTTGAGGGTCTTGAGCTCTAGTTTTTGTTTTTGTTTTGACATCTTTACTGAGCTATAATTCACCCGTGTAATGAGTCTAATTCAATGGATTTAGTATATTCAGAGTTGTGCCATCATCAACACTATCTAAGTATGGAACATTTTCATCACTCCAAAAAGAAACCCTGAACCCACGAAGTCACTTCCCCTTCCCCAGCTCCCAGCCCTAAGCAAGCACTGATGGACTTTCTGTCTCCACGGATTTTCCTATTCTGCACATTTCACAATACACTGCTCTCCAAGTCTCCATCTAGGATAAAAAGAAAGTGGACTTTGCAAGATTGTGTTAAGGATTAAATAAGATGATCCATAGAAAGCACTTAACACATAATTACATAGAATATCCACGAGGGCCAGTGTGCCAGGCTGCTTTCACTTAGCCTGATGTTTTCAAGGTTCATCCAGACTGTTGCATGGATCAGAGAACTTCATTCCTCGTGCAGCCAAAGTGTTCCATTCTTTGGATCTATCACATTTTGTTTATGCATCCACCAGTTGATGGACTTGGACTTTTTTTTTTTTTTTTTTCTTGAGAGAGAGTCTCATTCTGTTGCCCAGCTGGACAATCACAGCTTACTGCAGCTTCGACCTCCCAGGCTCAAGCAATCCTCCCACTTCAGCCTCCCGAACAGCTGGGACTACAGCACAAGCCACTATGCCCAGCTAATTTTAAAAAACATTTTTTGTAGAGACAGGGTCTTGCCATATTGCCCAGGTTGGTCTTCTGGGCTCAAGCAATCCACTCTCCGTGGCCTCCCAAAGTGCTGGGATTACAGGCGTGAGCCACTGTGCTGGCCAACCAATGGATTTTTAACCTAAGCTTTTGAGCCAAAGTCACACTCTGGGGTGACCTTTGGCCAAAGACTAAGCATGACAGGGGTACCAGGGCCTGGCATTTCTGCCCAACGCAGCCCTCTGAGGGGCTGTCAGGGGCTGCGCCAGGTCTGCCTCATGATCCATGGCTCCTCACCCACCTGATTTTGGGCTCTTTTCCTGGTACAGGTGTGCCTTCCCCATTAACTCCTCTTCACTCCTGACCCTGTCTCAGCATCTGCTTCCCGAGATCGCATCCTGACAAGGCACTTAGTGTGTAATAACAACACAGAACCCACGTGGGCCCCCACACCAGCGCTCTTCTGTTAGGCCTCCGTTGGGCCATTTCATCCTCCTCACAAACTTGAGAGGCAGGGGGTGTCATTAGAACAGATGAGGGAACTGAGGGACAGAGGAGTTCAGCAACCAATCCAAGTTCCCCGGCCAGAAGTGATGGAGCCACGACTCAAAACCCAGGTGGCTTCTCCAGTGTCAGTGCCCTTGGTCACAGCACTCTATTGTGATTCCGCTCAAGGAATAAGGTGGGGAGGGGGGTTTGGCTTCCCACTGCTTGGCTCAAGCCACAAGCCCTGGCTGCGTGTGTAGCTTTAGCTCCCCGGGGCTGCTCTGTGAGGCCCAGGTTCAGAGCCAGCTGGAGTCAATGCCATCTTTCTCCACCTGCAACAGATCAGGTGGAAGAGATTCGAGGCAGGAAACACAGCAGATGCTCTGCCATGGAGGCCTACCCATGTGCCTCTGCTCGCGACCTGACCTGCCATCGGGCAGTCCCCCAGGCACGGGTCTGAGAGCAGGGTGTGCAGATCCAGGATCTTTGGGTCACCTGGAGGACAAATGCATCTCCTTGTCCCTGGTCACTGGAAACAGGGGAGCGGGGACATGGGCAGGTGTGCTAATTTTGAGGTTTCCTTTCTCAGAGTCAGTCTCCATCAGTGACAAGTGCTGCTTTAAAATCTGTCTCTGGTGAAAAGTTACATAAGCACATTCCAGTGTTCCTCTGCCACAGCACCGCTGCTACCCACCACCAGATTCCCCAGCCCTCACTTTTCTGCCATCTATCTATCTATCTATCTATCTATCTATCTATCTATCTATCTAAACATGCTGCAGAGAAACCTGTGTTTTAACCTTTTCTGCAGCTGGAGCTTTTCCATGAATCCCTCTGTCTACGAGTGTTTTACTTCTTGATTGTAATTTGAATCCTTTGCCTTCCATTAATCAGCACCAAAAGTGGTTTATTAATATTTCCTACCTGCCAGGCACTGGTAGTAAGCACGTTACACGCACGTGCTGTGTTATGTAATCCTCGTGAGAAGTACACGACCCCGGTACTGTGATCGTGCCCATTTCGAGGGTGCAAAGACTCGGGCTCTGAGAGGTGAAGTGTTGCCTCCAGGCTGGCCTCCAGGGCCAGCTGAATCTAGGACGCTCTGTTGTGGGAGGTCGAAGCTCTGCTAAGTTCTCAGATGTAAAATAATCGTGCTTTGCTCCCTGAAGTTGGCAGAGCCTTCCTGAAGTGTCCAGTGAGGATCAGGAAACGGGCAGTGAACCTACCGGGACTCAGGCTGGCTAGCGGGCGAGACTGGAGTTGACCCTGCTTATGTGCCCCCACTCTCCCGGTGTGCGAGACCCCACCTCAGACTTCCCCGTGTCCCCCGTTCCGTAGCGGGTGTTCCGGCTCCCACCCTCCAGTGTGCCTCCCTAAGGACACCGGGCACAGCTGTCTCTCAGGACTAAAGATAAATTCCACAGATTCCAAAAGACCCTTCGACCCCAGTCACAGCTGCCTTGCCTCAAGAATCTGCCACCGTGGTTGTTAAACCCACGCTTTAATTACTCCAAAATTATGTTAAATCCTTGCATAAATATTGCAGTGGCGTCTTCTGAAGAATTTCATTACAGTAAGTTGGGTTGCCGCCAGAGCTCTCCACTAAAAAGTAAGAGGAGAATAGACACGTGCCAAAAAAAAAAAAAAAAAAAAAAAAAAATTTTTTTAAAAAAAAAAAAGATTGTTTTCAAAATAAAAAGGCAAGGAGGTCATCCTGTCAGATCACGCAGGTGTCAAAGAGAAACGGGCTCATAATAGCAGAAATCTCCCATTTTACAGACCGAAGGGGAAAAAAAATACCCTTCTCTCTAATCTAACAGGATTCACTTCTGGAAAAACCTAAATCTGATTAAATATTAATAACCAGTGGTATTAATTAAGGGGGAAAAGTCCATCAAGAGGACCCCAATATGTTTACAGTGTCCCCAGGAAACTGGGAGAATTCACAATCAAGTGTGTAAATGTTCTAAAAAAGGGTCCTGAATATTTTATGAATATTTGTCATAAAACAGAAATAATAACCACTGTGCAGAGCTATTAGAATTAATATTTATGCTGCCCGCCATGAAATATTCATGGGGACAGAGAAAGGGGGGCCGTAAGACAAGAATTAATTTACATTGGGCTCGGTTTACCCGCTGGCTTGATGTTTAAAGACGGTTGACAAGCCTCCACATGAATCCGCCAGTCACTTCCCGCAGTCTGCAGAGTGGAGGGGGTGGAGACGGGTCCGGGCTGCTGACAGCTCACAGATTGAGTTTCTGACAGCCCTTAAAAAACCTAAACGGCCCCCCACCTTTTTCCCCTTCTTCCATTGCCCAAGGCGCTCTGTTCTGCCACCGTTCATCCGATCTCCCCTTCCATCTGCTGAAATTAACGAATTAATGAGCGCGATTCGCTTTACGGTGGGGCCCTATGAATGTTTACAGGCGATTAAATTATAATGCGGGGCGGCTGTATAATTCATGAACCAATTAAAGGAAGTGTTAGTTGATTTGATGGGATGAGGACGTACAAAATGCATTTAACTAATGGGGAACCGCGGGCTGCCCAGGGCCGGCTCCCTCTCTCGGATTACGCGGCTAATTGCTCGACTTTACGGGGCTGTCACAGATAGCCATGCATATTTCATTGTTCTCAAATACTTCAGTTGTGTGCGTCCGTGTCGCGGCTGTAACGTGGAGAAGGCCGGCCAAACTTGGGTGTAGTTACAGTGCCCGAGCTGGGCCCCGGCAGAAACCTGAGCTCCAGAGTCGGGTGTCTGGGCCATTAGGTGATTAAAAAGGCTCAGCATGTGATCGCCTTTTGTTTTACTATGTTCTCTTCGGGACACTAATTCCGGATGCTGACTTCATGACCGTGGCGGCACTGGGGCCCTGATCCCTTTTTTTCCGGGGAATGGAGGGGAGGTCCACAGCCCCCTGTACTGTTCAAGCCCTCTGTACCCTTGAAACCCAATGTCCCCAGTGCAGGGGTCCCTCAGGACAGTCCACCTGAGACAATCCCCAAGCTAAGAGTTTCCCTCAGGCCTGACTTTGTCCATCTGTACAAGGTGGTCACTAGGAACTTCTTTAAATGCGGCCTAAACTTGGACCCAAACTTGAAGCTGTCATCAGCTCCTTGAAGTATATTTGGAAGGAAATCAGCAGAGAAGAGCAAATGAACCCTCCCCAAGAAGGAGTAAAATTATCCTGGTGCTCAGGAAGAGAGACGATGCTTCCAGAATTCTGTGAGCCAAAGGACAGAGGAGACAAAGGTGGCTGACGTCCCAGCTGGAGCAAAGGAGATGTTGAGTTTAGGGAGATGCTGCCTTTATCCAGCAATCCCAGTGCACTCTGCGGGGAGCAGGGTGAGACCATCGGAGCCGCGCAGCCAACCAATCAGTCCTCCAAGATGGTTCTATTCTCTCCTCTTGCTTCCAGGCCAAAGTCTGGCATTCACCTGAGCCAAGCACACACGTGCACACACACACACACACACACAGACACACACGAAACAAATGAAAAGCCCTGTGGTTACCACCTTCAATCCTCCCGTGGACACCTACAAAAGAATTTCTTTCACTCCCACTTTTGGGAGTAGGGCCTGGGCAGCAGCCAGAGCTGGGGCTTTGGGGTCTGTACTCCTGGGATCAAGGCTCACACCATTCTGCAGACACCAGGGCTGTGTGGTCGAGGGCAGCCCCAGGTTCCCCATCTAAGGGGACAGGGATGGCAATAGGTGAGGAGGATTAAAAGCGCTAACCTGTGGCCTTAGTGTCGAGGCTGGCATGTGGTAATTACCCAATTTAGTTAGTCAATGCTGTTATCACATGATAATAGAGATTCTGACTCGTGCAACAGGGAGGCTACATCCATCACTTTTCTCTTCCAGAAACGCACATGACAGTAGGGGCTGGCTTATGGAGGCAGCAGAATAGATCCAGGTGGAAAAGGTTGCAGGAACCGGCGGGCCACACGTGAGGAGAGCCCTCAAACAGTCTTAGCTTCAAGGACGAAAGAAGGACCAACTGCACATTAAAAGAAAGTAAGTTCACTTGGTCTAAAGTATTTAATTGGGGCATAATTTACAATGAAGTTATCAATTAGTAGCTAAGCTGGGTTTAACGCATTCTGGTTTCAAATAAAACCAAACTATCATTCATCAAATACCACTGCCTTAAATATTTTACCGTTGTTACCTTATATCATCTTACAAAGTAAACAGTATTCTCAATGCATACATGGGGCAACTGAGGCTCAGAGGAGCCAAGTATCTTGGTTCAGAAATCTCTTTTAGGCAAATATTTGTGCAAGCGTAAAGATACAGGGACAAGATTTCTCATTGCTGAATTACTTTTTTGAGACAGAGTCTCACTCTCTCGCCAGGCTGGTGTGCAGTGGTACGATCTCAGCTCACTGCAACCTCCGCCTCCCGAGTTCAAGCGATTCTCTTGACTCAGCCTCCTGAGTAGTTGGGACTACAGGCGTGTGCCACCACACCCGGTTAATTTTTGTATTTTTAGTAGAGACGGGGTTTCACCATGTTGGCCAGGAGGTCTCAGTCTCTTGACCTCATGATCTGCCCACCTCAGCCTCCCAAAGTGCTGGGATCACAGGCGTAAGCCACTGCGCCTGGCTTTTTTTTTCTTCTTCTTCTTTTTTGAGATGGAGTCTGGTTCTGTTGCACAGGTTGGAGTGCAGTGGTGCGATCTTGGCTCTCTTCAGCCTCCGCCTCCCAGGTTCAAGCGATTCTCATGCCTCAACCTGTAGCTGGGATTACACCATGCCTGGCTAATTTTTTTGTATTTTATAGAGATGGGGTTTCACCATGTTGGCCTGGCTGGCCTTGAACTCCTGACCTCCAGCGATCTGCCTGCCTTGGTCTCTCAAAGTGCTGGGATTACAGGTGTGAGCCACCATGGCTTGCCTTACTTTATATGTCTGCTTTCTATTTATTTTTATTTTTACAATGAGACTGTACTATTTCTACAATTAAGAAAAACACTAATTACAACATCACAGGCTGGACGTGGTGGCTCATGCCTGTAATCCCAACACTTTGGGAGGCCGAGGCAGGCGGATCGCCTGAGGTCAGGAGTTCGAGACCAGCCTGGCCAACATAATGAAACCCTGTCTCTACCAAAAATACAAAAAGTAGCCAGGCATGGTGGCAGGCACCTGTAGTCTCAGTTACTTGGGAGCCTGAGACAGGATAATCGCTTGAACCCAAGAGGTGGAGGTTGCGTGAGCTGAGACGGCGCCATTGCATTCCAGCCTGGGCAACAAGAGTTAAACTCCGTCTCAGAAATAAACAAACAAATAAATAAAATCACAAGAAAAGGTTTATTGTTAAAAACAGAAAAGTGTAAATTTTCAGCTACAGGACCAACATAATGGTGATAACATGTAAGATTGGACCAGACTTTCTTATGTGCGGATCACACAATGCACAGATCTAAAGCTTCATGTGTCTAAGCAGTGGTCTCAGTCTCTTATCAAACCCCCCATATCATTGTGGAATCAGAACTTCATTTCAATGAGAGTGGGCAGACTGGGGACAAGGACACAGCAGATGCTGGCCACTGAGAAGGATAAACAGTGGGACGACCTTTCACCCAGGTGCCAGCTTCCCAGGTGCTCAGGTGCGAGAGGACTCAGGTGAGGAAGTGTGAACAGCTCAGTGCAAATCAATGCCTCTGGTTTAAGAAAATCAAATGATGTTCATTCATTCATTCAACAAATATTTACCCAGTGCTTCCTAGATGCTAGTTGCTGGCTGCCCTAGGAACTACAGATCTAGTGGTGAACGGGCCAGGCACATTCCTGGCCTCCCACAGCTTACAACGTGTGTTTAGATGCACACAGATACCATCTGCCTGTGGTACTTGGGGTTGATCTCGAGATTAAAAGATGCAAATATGTACTATGAAAAGACCAGTTTGCAATCGGCAAAGGGATGAGATCCACAAGTTGTTCAGTAAATATGGTTTGGACAAGGCGGGTGAAGTACACACTAATGTCTTGGATGGATAATGTTTCTGATGAAGTGGCTAAGTTGTTTTTGTTTGTTTGTTGTTTTGAGACTAAGTCTCACTCTTGACCCGAGGCTGGAGTGCAAAGGCGTGATCTCGGCTCACTGCAACCTCCGCCTCCCGGGTTCAAGCGATTCTCTTGCCTCAGCCTCCTGAGTAGCTGGGATGACAGGCGCCTGCCACCATGTGTGGCTAATTTTTGTATTTTTAGTAGAGACAGGGTTTCACCATGTTGGCCAGGCTGGTCTCGAACTCCTGACCTCAGGTGATCTGCCCATCTCGGCCTCCCAGTGTGCTGGGATTACAGGCATGAGTCACCGCGCCCAGCCAGAAGTGGCCAAGTTGTTAAACAGCTAATATTTACAATGTTTTTCACGAGCTAAGGATGCTACATAACATAATTTCATGCAGTCTTCTCTTTGTAGGAGTTAGGCACAACCACCATCCATCCCCTATTTGATATGTGTGGGAACTGGGTCTCAGGGAAGTGATCGAGCTTCTCAAGGTCCCACCCTAGTAAAGGCAGACTCTGGGTTCAGGCACTGGACACCCTGGCCTGCCGTAACTATGGGGCACGACCGCCTTTCTGGATGCTCTTGTGCAAGGCACCTCGTAAAGTGCCCCGGCTCTTCAGGGGCCCCGTGCCGGGCACTCTGTGAGGATGCACAGGATACCTCTCACTGCATCTTCATGGCAAGCCTGGGACATAGGTATAACTGTCACCCCCATCTTACGGATGAGGCAGCTTGCCCCGATATCCGCCAGTGAGTGACCCAGAAGAACCCGAGACCCACAGCTGCTGGACTCCAACATCCAGGGTGGGAACCACTGGGCTGTGTTGCGGTTTCCCAAATGTAGGAAGGTCCCTTAAGTGTTCCATATTTACTCTTTTTTTTTTTCTGAGACAGATTTGTTCATCGATAATTTTTATTTTTTAAATTGATGGGAAAAATCCTCTTGCAGGGATGGACTGGAGGTGAGGGCAGTTGAAGGGATGAGTGGGAAAGCCGACAGCCAGGAGCTCCCAGAACTGGCATGGACAAGAGATGCTGCTGCAGGAGGACATGGGGCTGGTGTTGGGGTGGGCGTGCACTTGCTATCCTTTTATTTCGTCCCCAACCTACTTCCTCTGTCTTCTATCCTCGAGATACTGACAGCACACTTTTATTGAGTTTCTGCCATGCGTAGGCATCTGGGGGAGGCCTGGGAGGCCCTGATGCATCAGGCTTCTTGGCCTCTCTGTGACCGCCCTGAACCAGCCTCTCTTCCTTCACCTCTTCTCATGGCCTCTGTCACCCAGGCTGGAATGCAATGGCGCGATCTCAGCTCACTGCAACCTCCGCCTTCTGGGTTCAAGCGATTCTCCTGCCTCAGCCTCCCGAGTAGCTGGGATTACAGGCATGCTCCACCACACCTGGCTAATTTTTGTACTTTTAGTAGAGACGGGGTTTCACCATGTGGGCCAGGCTGGTCTCGAACTCCCGACCTCAAGTGATCTGCCCCCCACTCTGCCTCCCAAAGTGCTGGGATTACAGGTGTGAGCCACCGTGCCCAGCCCCTCTCCATTTCTTCTACACATCTTTCTGTCCAGCATAGAGGCAGCAGTGGCCAACAGGAAACACGCACCTGTGGCCTTCCCAGCACAATTCTGAGGACTTCCCTGAATATTCCAACTCTGGGACATCCCTTCTGAGCTTTCATTCCAGGAAAACCATGCTTCCTTCTCGAATTTCTAAATAGGATCGGAAGCTCTTACTTGTGGACTAGCAAAGACAAGGGTTCAGATTCTAGCGCTTCAAATAGGACTCCGTCTGGTGAATCCCACCAGGACGCGAGCTCCCCCACGAGAGCCACTTCAGAGAGAAGTTCCCTGAGGCTCCCTGCCCTCCCAAATCTGCACCTAACTTCAGGCTGCATCCAGAGATACCAAGGGAAATTAGAAACACATTGTACCCTGGATTTGACTTTGCAATTGGAAGAAACCTCAATTTGTGAGGGTAAAGGTCACCGCCTGGAAGGCCTAACCCAAAGGCCAGCCCTGTGGCTTGGCCAGGCCAAGAGAAGCCTCCCCTAATTGCCTATGGAAAAGAACCCAGGGTTAAACTGTTTATCTGGGTTATGCTCCCAGGTTAAACTTCTTAAGTGAACTGACCCAAAGAGGTGAAACCTGAATTTCTAGATAAAGCTTTTCCATGTCTTTGGCCAGGTACACAGAACTGCAATTTAAAACTTCGGGGTTTTATGCCATGTGCCGTGGCTCATGCCTGTAATCCCAGCAACTTGAGAGGCCAAGGCAGGCAGATCATTTGAGGTCAGGAGTTCAAGACCAGCCTGGCCAACATGGTGAAACCCCGTGTCTACCAAAAATACAAAAATTAGCTGGGCGTGATGGTGCACACCTGTAATCCCAGCTACTCAGGAGGCTGAGGCAGGGGAATCGTTTGAACCGGGGAGGCAGAGGTTGCAGTGAGCCGAGATCATGCCACTGCACTCTAGCCAGGGTGACAGAGCGAGACTCCAAAAAAAAAAAAAAAAAAAAAAAAAAAAAAAAAAATTTCTTGGTTTTGCTAGTTGTCTGTGAATTAAATCTATGATTCCAGCCGAGAAGCCTGCAACATCCTGGTGGCATCTCCCCCCAGGGTCATCACCCTGCAATAATCTGGTCTTACGTGTGACGACTGAGGAGCACAAATGCTCTCAAAGAAGTACTGTGCAGCCACTGACAGTGAGGCTGGGGACAGCGTCTGTGAACATGGGTTCATGGTACATTCTGTAGAGGAAAGGGCTGTGATATAATGTGTGCAATTAAGACCCTGTTTTCATTTTTATTATTTATTTATTTTTGAGAAGGAGTCTCGCTCCATCGCCCAGGCTGGAGTGCAATGGTGCAATCTGGGCTCACTGCAACCTCTGCCTCCCGGGTTCAAGCGATTTTCCTGCCTCAGCCTCCTGAGTAGCTGGGACTACAGGCGTGCAGCACCATGCCCGACTAATTTTTTTTTTTTAGTAGAGATGGGGTTTCATCGTGTTGGTCAGGCTGGTCTCCAACTCCTGACCTCAAATGATCTGCCTGCCTCGACCTCCCAAAGCGCTGGGATTATAGGTGTGAGCCACCATGCCCGGCCAAGAACTGTTTTTATAGAGTAGTTTTTAAAATGTTGGAATAGACATACACCCAAATGTCAACACTGGTTATCTTCGGACATTGGAAATATTTTTACTTAGTTACGTTTTCTAACTTTCCTACAATAAGTAGATGCCCTGTGTAATCAAATGTTTGAAATAACTACCATCGCCACATCCCACCCTCACCTTGTTCCTCCAGTGCTTCCCTTCCCCCAGCTCTCCTGGAATAGACCTGGCTGTTCCTGGCCCAGGACGTGGGCGCTGGCTGCCCCACACCCACCCCCCCCTGCAGAGCTCTTCCTCCCCTCCTCTGGCAGCTGGCTCCTTCCTTCCATTCAAGTCTGAGCTTAAACCAGCCCTCCCCAGAGGCAACTTCCCCCGCCAGCGCATCCAAACCAGTCACCTTGCCCCTACTGGATCATGCCATGGCATTTTAATCCCACATAAATCACTTGGTCCTAGCAAGTATTTCTCCTCCGTTTCTTTGTCTAATGTCCGCCTCCTCCCTTGGGAATGTTTTGCTTGGTTCTGTGGCCCCAGCATCTGGAACGGTGCCTGGCAAAGAGAAGCCTACAATAAATACTTATGGAGTGAACAAATTGAAGTGTGAGTCCCTCCCTTACTACTAGGAATAGCAGCTGCCACAACTGCGCTCACTCCACACTGGGGAATCTCGCCGCAGTCCCATTGAGGAAGGAGCCAGGCCATTGTTGACCTCTTTTAGTCCCAGAGACATCAAGTAACCTCCCCATCAACCCCCTAGTAAGCCGGCTGGTTCTGGGCTCTCTCATCTTGCTGCTCCATTGCCAAGAACATCCCCCATCCCCTGCCAGTGGCTGAGCCTGGCCCTGCAGGACGTGGGTCTGGCAGGCGGATGGTCCTGACCCTCTGCCTGGCCCCAGTGACAGGGTCCCCACAACTCCTATCTCAGAAGGGCTTAGGGGCAGCAGCCCAGTTAGAACTGCTCATGGGATATGTCCACAAAGCCGCGCACTCTGTTTGCTTAGACGATGGGTTTATTCGGGGTGGCTGGGGCAGAGAGGGCTCATGAGTGCAGGGGCTGAAGCCATCCCTGGACTAATCCCCAGGTACTCACGTCCTGGTAGGGAAGGGCCCCGGCACAGGCTCAGGCTGGTGGCTTTAAACCAGTTTCCTTGCTGGAGGGTATGGCTCATGCCCAGGGTGGCCTGGCTGGGGCGGAAGGGCCCCAGCGCAGTGAGAGGATCCCCGCTGTGGAGAGCATGCAGCCCCTCCATGTTCACTGCGGAAGGAGACATGTGGACAGGAGACAAGTGTTCTCACACCCCATCCCCGCAGCCTCCTGGAGTGGCACTCAGGTGACAACGGAGACTGCAGGGAGCATGCATGAACTCCTCCTCTTTGTATTTACTCATCCAGTCTCTCCACTGCCATCTGAATTAGGTCTCATCGTCGCTTCCATTTCATGATGGAGAAGGAGATCTCCAGGCGGGATAAGTCATTCAGGCAGCGCAACTCACAAAGGGCACTGCAGCCCGGAGTGCGGGACCAGAAGGCAGCTCTTTGCCCTCACACCGCACTGCCTGTCTCCAAAGGACCCACTGCAGGGTGACTTGGTCAACGGCTGAGAACCCACTCAGCTCAGCAGAAACTCCAGGGGAAGAAGAAGAGGGCACATGGCCTCCTAGGACCTCTGCAACAACATGCTACCAGGAGACGGCAGAACACTAAGGTCAGGAAAGGGGAAGCGGATGATGCTCTTTGATACTCCTGAAGTACCTCGGCCATAAGCAAGCACAGAGATGTATTTCAGTTTGGGACAGAAATGGCTATTTGCATTTCATCATCTTTGAGCAGGACTGCAGACAAATATGGGACCCATGATGGAGCCAAGTCAGCGTATTGCAGCGTGAGCCCAAGGTGATATCCAGCAGGCCTTCGAGAGGTGTGGGCACCCAGCGTGTAACTCTGGCATTAATCACCAGTGATTCTGAATGTTCCTGGAAGATCAGTAAGCATGCAAATGAGAGAACAGGATCGGCCCCCATCCCTACCTGATTGGAAACATATCAGGCCGCCGGACCTTCATATCAAGTTTCCATTGTGAAGACTGAAACTTTCAGTGCCCATTCCTCTCGCCACTGCCCTCTCTGGGAGGCTGGCGCTTCCTCCTGCCGCTGTTCCTGGGAGGACGCTTGAGCCAAGGGCAGCTTCTCCTTCTCTGCCTCCCTGAGCCATGCCTTTCGTACATAAGGAACCAACAGTTTCCAATTTGATTCCATTTTTCTCCAACCACTTAACGAAAAGTGCCTTATGGCCAAAATATTACCACTGATTTTTTTTTTTTTTTTTT
>NW_016803673.1:3149684-3163351 GCF_001698545.2 Rhinopithecus bieti | reverse complement strand
TTGAGATGAAATTTCGCTCTTGTTGCCCAGGCTGGAGCGCAATGGTGTGATCTCGGCTCATTGCAACCTCCGCCTCCTGGATTCAAGCACTTTTCCTGCCTCGGCCTCCCAAGTAACTGGGATTACAGGCATGTGCCACCATGCCCAGCTAATTTTGTATTTTAAGTAGAGACGGGGTTTCACCATGTTGGCCAGGCTGGTCTCAAACTCCCGACCTCAGCTAATCTGCCCGCCTCGGCCTCCTAAAGGGCTGGGATTACAGGTATGAGCCACCGTGCCCCACCTTGCTGATATTTTTATCAGCATCTTTCCCTCTTTTAGCTGACAGAAACAAGCACTCGCTGTCATGCCAGAATATCTGGATTACAACTTGATTGTCTAAAAGATTTGGCAGGTTTTCATATTTTCCATGTGTCAGGGACCTGGAACGCTACTGTGTCCTGGCACCCCCTCAGCTGCTTTCTTGCCTATGGTATCTCCCAGGTGCCAGGTGCCCTATCCTGCACCCCAAGAGCCACGCCGGGAGAGAGTCTGCCAGTCGAGCACCCTCACACCTCAACAAATCCCACCTGACTGCACCTGCTCTAAGGCAAAACTCAAAGAATGCACTCATTGTGAGGGACAGTAGTTAGCTGTGTCAAATCTGTCTGTTCTGCTAGAGGAAAGCTCCTGGGGAAGGGACCATGGAGGGCAGGACAGCACCTCACTCCCACCTTTGCATCTCCAGAGCCTGCACCGTGTGCACGTAGCCCTCATCACAGGGCTTAATCAGAATTTGCTGAATGAATACGTGATCTTCCTATTTGCTGACAGCCATAAACCACCAGCTATAGAAGTGGCAGCCCCAGTAGCCATTGCATCATAGCATCCCAGGGCCAAAGAGAATACCAGAAGACCCTAATTCCACAGGCAGAGTTGCCTCAGCCCATTGACTGGCTCCAACTCTTAGATGTTTTTGTTTGTTTGTTTTTTGAGATGGCGTTTCGCTCTTGTTGCCCAGGCTGGAGTGCAATGGTGCGGTAACGGCTCACTGCAACCTCCGCCTCCCAGGTTCAAGCGATTCTCCTGCCTCAGCCTCCCAAGTAGCTGGGATCACAGGCATGCGCCACCACGCCCGGCTAATTTTCTATTTTTAGTAGAGATGGGGTTTCACCCCGTTGGCCAGGCTGGTCTCGAACTCCTGACCTCAAGTGATCCACCCACCTTGGCCTCTCAAAGTGCTGGGATTACAGGCGTAAGCCACCACGCCTGGCCTCAAAAGATTTTTTTAAGAGGAGGTGTATTCCTCAGCTGCCCTTATCTTTCCTCCCATTGCCACCTTTGAAGACACTAAAGAGTTCTTGTTGTCCAGACTCTTCCTGGTCTACATAAATCTACTTCCCTTTGTTTTCCTCTCATAGGAAGTACAAAAACAGCAGCTCATTCTTGTATAGAAAAGAATTCTCCCAAAAAAGAAGCTCCCAGGTTCTAGAGAGAAAGCTTTGAGGCCCTCAGTTTAAGCCATTCTGCCTTCCGCAGTGTCTGGGGGAAGCTGCTGTCAGGCTCAGCTCTCTCCTAGAGGCACCTTGAGGTGTGGAGCTTGGCTCCGAAAGCCAGGCAGGGAGCCAGAGGGAGGGCGCCTGCAACCTGCGAAGCCGTTTCTTACGTGATCATTTGCATACCTAAAAATTCACTGTTCATGGTAACAAATTCCTTTTAAACCACCTTCTGCACTGAGAACAAATCTATGTTTTGCCAAGGTGAGGGGAGGGCTGGTCAGCTGCCAGGGGCCACACTCCGAAGTGCGAACAGAATCTGAACCACCCTCTCACCGAAAATGCTGGCGTCTCACTGACCTGACTCTTTCTGACCAGGCGAGAGGTCAGATTGTCTTGGGGTACTGGACTGTCCCATTCTTTGGAACTCAAAATGGGCTCCTGTAAGCACCAGACACATATCACCTAATTTATTTCTCATCACACCCTGTGAGCAGGTACCATTATCATCATCCCCCCCTTTAGAGAGTAGGCGAATTCCGCACACCCATAAAATGACTCACTCAGGATCATTATCAGCTCCACATCTATAACTCACCGGATTGGTGTCTAGAGAGTTCTGCTGGGCTGATTTTCTCTGTTCTTCTAACTACTCCACAACTAAATGTTTCACAAAGCCATTTCCTCCCCAGATATTTATGTTCTCAAATGTTTATTGCCTCTCTATCATGATCAAGATTTTATGAGCACTCTATACCAGTTGCGAATTAAATACATAATTTCGGAATCATCGCATTCCAGTTTGGTGCTACATTTGCCTATATTACACTGCAGCAGTTGCCGTGGGCACCCGACAGATGACAACGGAACGCATGTGTCCAGGGGCAGCCAGAGTGACTGACATTTCAATCCAGAAGCTGCCACGGGGACCTGGTGATTCCCACCGTTAGCGGGAGAGAAGCTTCCACAGCTCATTGGGATGGTCAGAGGGTTCCAGAGCAGGACAAGGCTGGGACAGGTTCCCCCACTCACCCTCACTGCACCAATGCGGCCGTTTCCAACCTGCTGGCCTCCGGGGAAGGAGGGCCCACCATCTCACGGCAGGTGAGGAAGACAAGGAGCAGAAGAAGGCCATTTGTTTCCTCCGATGAGCAGTACCCACTCCCTTATAGAACAATCTGGGCTATGCCTGGGGGCCTACTGGTTAATCTGATCCTGTATGGGAAATACAGAAAGAAGATCGAGCCTGGAACAAAACTGCTACGATTTATTTTTCCCTCACATTTACCTGTATGCACTACTAGCTGACTGACCCTCACAGCAGCTCACACAACATGGACTACTAATTCCACTTCGCAAGTGAAGAAACTGAGGCTCTGAAAGGCGGCAACCACAGAGGTGGATCTGGTTCCTGTTTCCAGGCCTTTGCCCTTGCTGTTCCCTCTTGTGGCTAGCCCCTCAAAACACTAAAAATGAAAATAACTGTCATTACTG
This sequence comes from Rhinopithecus bieti, assembly GCF_001698545.2. NCBI lineage: Eukaryota > Metazoa > Chordata > Mammalia > Primates > Cercopithecidae > Rhinopithecus > Rhinopithecus bieti. The sequence goes on along the minus strand of NW_016803673.1, from coordinate 3,160,382 downwards.
GGTATACTCTATCTGTATATCCATATAGAACTGCCGTGGGTAATATAGCCATTCTTGAAAGAAAACATTTAGGGATATTTTAAATCTATCATTGATCCTAAGCGGGGGAAAAAACTCCCTAAACCTTAAGTTTCATGATGACAAACATTTCCACAGCTTGAGCACGAGGAGGGCAATTCCACCGAATTGGGCCACTAACTTGGGCAGGGCTGCAGTTTTGATGGCTCTGGGGGCCGTCCCTCACATCGCTGTCCTGATGTCCTCATGGTCTGCCATGTGGCATCACCCAGCTTAGATGAAGCCTTTGTTTCTTGGACATTTCAGTCATTTCCAAAGCATCCATCACTTTCAGTCATCCAGTTCTTTATTGCCACCAGTAGAATTATGAGCTCTTGAGCACTTAGGTGGCACCCATTGAAAACAGAAGTGCAACTACCGTTCCCTTCCAGGGTTTTAACCTGGAGAAACAGTCATATGAATACGCAGAGCCACACATATGGCATGTTTATTACAGCACCATTTGCAAAGTGAAAAAGAAAGAAAAAAGTCTACATGCTCTTCAGCAGGGCTTCCTACTCATCCATATCCTCATCAGTGCTTGGTTTGGACAGACTTAATGTTTGAGAAGCTGGTAGGAACAAAGCAATGTACCATTATGATTTAAATTCATATTTTCCATTTTCCTTTTTTTCTTTGTTTATTTTTTTAAGACACGGTCTGGCTCTGTCGCGCAGGCTGGAGTGCAATGGTGCGATCTCGGCTCACTGCAACCTCTGCTTCCCAGGTTCAAATGATGCTCCTGCCTCAGCCTCCCAGGTAGCTGAGATTACAGGCCTGTGCCACTACGCCCGGCTATTTTTTTTTTTTTTTTTCTGCATTTTAGTAGAGACGGTTTTTCGCCATGTTACCTAGTCTGGTCTCTACCTTCTGAGCTCAAGTGATCTGCCTGCCTCAGCCTCCCAAAGTGCTGCAATTATAGGCATGAACCACTGCATTTTCCATTTTCTAATGAGGTTTAGCAACTTTTTATGTTTTTTTGGCCCCTGTATTTTTTCTTTTGTGAAATCCATGTTCATGTCTTAAAAAAATAAAACAAAACAGCCTTACTGAGATATAAGTCACATACCATAAAATTCACTTATTTACAGTATACAGTTCCAGCCGGGCATGGCAGCGCACGCCTGTAATCCCAGCACTTTGGGAGGCCGAGGTGGCAGGATCGCTTGAGCCCCAGAGTTCCAGACCAGGCTGGGCAAAACGGCAAAACCCTGTCTTTACAAAAAATACTAAAATTAGCCTGGTGTGGTGACGTGTTGTAGCCCCGGCTACTAGGGAGGCCAAGGTGGGAGGACTGCTTGAAGGTGGGAGGACTGCTTGAACCTGGGAGGTCGAGGCTGCAATGAGCTGTGATCACGCCACTGCACTCCAGCCTGAGGGACACAGTGAGACCTTGTCTCAAAAAAAAAAAGAAGTGTACAATTCCACAGGTTTTAGTATACTCCCAGAATTCTGTGGTCTGTTCCTGCTTTTTTTGCCCATTTTTTGTATTAAGCATGCTTTATCTCATTCATTTATAGGAGTTCTTTATAAATTTTGGATACTAACTCTGTTTTGGTTGCAACTAGTCTAATCCAGATTGAGTTTTTTCATTCTTCAGATGAAGGCCTTTTGCTGAATAAAAGTTCTCAATTTGGCCGGGCGCGGTGGCTCACGCCTGTGGTCCCAGCACTTTGGGAGGCCGAGGTGGGCGGATCACAAGGTCAGGAGATCGAGACCATCCTGGCGAACACGGTGAAACCCCGTCTCTACTAAAAATGCAAGAAATTGGCCGGGCGTGGTGGTGGGTGCCTGTGGTCCCAGCTACTCAGGAGGCTGAGGCAGGAGAGTGGCGTGAGCCCAGGAGGCGGAGGTTGCAGTGAGCCGAGATCACGCCACTGCACTCCAGCCTGGGCGGCAGAGCGAGGCTTCGTCTCAAAAAAAAGAAAAAAAAAAGAAAAAAGAAAAAAAAATTCTCAATTTTAATGTAGTCACATTTATTTATTTTCTTTTGTTGTTTATGCTCTTTGTGTCTTGTTTTAGCAAGACTTCTCTATCCCAAGATCAGAAGATAGTTTCCTGTATGTTCTTCTACAAGGTTTTAAAGTCTTGTCTTTCACGTTTAAACTTTTAAACCTCCTGGAACTGACTGTTACGTATATGGGGCAAGTAACTGTTGAAGGTAATTTTTTCCCACATTGGGTACCCAATTGCACAGCATCATTTATTGGAAAATCCATCTTTTCCCACTGATCTGTGGTGCTACCTCTGTCATTATCAAGTGTCCGTACGAGTGTGAGTGTTTCTGGGTGCTGTGTTCTGTTTCATTGGTTAGTAGATCTAATTTAGTGCTAACACCTCAATGTCCTAATGGTTTTAAAATAAATAGATATTTGAGAGGGCAAGTCCTCCCACTTTGTCTTTCTTCGGGAATAACTTTCTTCAGGAATTAATTCTTTGCTCTTCTATGTAAAATGCAGAATGAGCACAGCAAGTTGCATCAAAAACCACCACCAACAACAACTTGGAAATTTTAATTGTGATTCCACTGGATCTATGATCAATTTGGGAAGTGGTGACATCTTTGTAATATTAGCCTCCCTAATCATGAATAAGACATGGTTAATAATAAGACATGGGGCCGGGGTGGCTCAAGCTCTGTATCCAGCACTTGGGAGGCGAGACGGGCGGATCACGAGGTCAGGAGATCGAGACCATCTGGCTAACACGGTGAACCCTATCTCTACTAAAATACAAAAAATAAGGGCGAGGTGGCGGGCGCCTGTAGTCCCGCTACTCCGGAGGGCTTGAGGCAGGAGATGGCATAAACCGGGGGCGGAAGTGCGTGAGCTTGAGATCCGCCACGCATCCACCAGGCGGACAGAGCCAAGACTCCGTCCTCAAAAAAAAAAAAAAAAAAAAAAAAAAAAAAAAAAAAAAATATAATATAATATATATAATAATAATGCATGATTGATGCAGTGGCGCGATCCGCTCATTGCGCCTAACTTCCTAGGTTCAAGCGTCTTTCCCACCTTGGACCTCCCTAGTTAGTGGGGCTACAACACTACCACCACACCCAGGCTAAATTTTAGTATTGTTTGTAAGTTCCCTTTTAGGGATTCTATATGCCTTTTAATAAATGACCCAACAATTTTTCCAATAAGGCTGTACATCTTCATTGTGTTTATTTCAGTGCACGCTTTCTTCTGCTATACATTGTAAATTTTTTTTTGGAGATGGGTCTTGCTGCTTGTTGCCCAGGGTGGAGTGCAGTGTAATGATCATAGGCTCATGAGCCTGGACTCCTGGGCTTAAACGAATCCTCCTACCTCAGCCTCCCCGTAGCTGAGAACTATCAGGCTCAAGATGCTGTGCTGGCCATTGTTGTTATTGCTGAATTTTTCATTTTTCCAACCTCTTTGTTGCCAAAGAAAGTGTAAATAATTTTTGGATCTTAGTTTTGATCTTTATGTTGGTAACTTTGTAAACTAAACTATAAGTACTTCCATAGAATTCTTTGGAGCTTTCTTACATGTACAGAATCATAACACCTGCAATGATGACTTTTGGTTCTTCCGTCCCAAGTCCTAGAGGTTTTATTTACTTTTCTTGTCTTTACCGCACGGTTTAATAATGTTTCATAGAAATGATGATGGTGGGATCCTTGTCTTATGATTGATTTAAAGGGCATGCTTCAACATTTCACCACTAAACCTATGTTTGCTATACTTTGGGAAGGTATCTTTCATCAGGTTAAGGAAATTCCCTTCAGTTATAGCTAAGAATTTTAAAAGCATGATAGATATTTAATTTTATCCAATGCTTGTTTTTATCTATGAAACAGCAAGTATCTCTTTTTCGTTAATTTCTATTATGGTGAATCAAAAGTAATAGATATTTCTAAAGTTGAATCATCTTGAATACCCCTACACACAATTGGATTGATTTGCTAAAAAATTTTGGTTTAGGATTTTGCAACTATATTTATGAATAACATTGGCCTGTAATTTTCTTATTTATATTATCTTTGGGTTTACATTAAGATTTATTAATCTATATTAAATGTATGTGATGTGTTCCCTCTCCTCTTTTCTGTTTTCTGAAAAGAGTTTGTTCACAATGGGAATAATCAATTCCTTGAATATTTTGGTAAATTTCACTTGTAAACAGCATCTGGGCCTAGTGTTTAAGGGAGGAGAACAATTCACTTTTATTATTCAATTTATTTAATAGTTATAGGACTTTGGATTTTCTGTTTTTTTTTTTTTTTTTTTTTTTTTTTTTTTTTTTTTTTTTTTTTTTGAGACAGGGTCTCACTCAGTCGCCCAGGCTGGAGTGCAGTGGCACAATCTTGGCTGCCACCTCTGCCTCCCGGGTTCAAGTAATTCTCATGTCTCAGCCACTCGAGTAGCTGGGATTATAGGCATGTGCCACCATGCTCAGCTAATTTTGCTATTTTTAGTAGAGATGGGGTTTCGCCATGTTGGCAAGTCTGGTCTCAAACTCCTGGCCTCATGTATTTGCCCACCTCAGCCTCCCAAAGTGCTGGGATTACAGGCGTGAGCCGCTGTACCTGGCCTCTATTTCTTCTTATGTCACTATTGATAAGATTTTTTTCCTATGAATTTATCTATTTTGTCTGTTTCCAAATGTATTGCCATAAAGTTGTTCATAATATTTTTCCTCTCCTTGTAATCTGTTCTATTTATGTTGCTATATTCATTATCTAAATGAGTTTTGTCCTCATTTTCATTTCAAATGTCAATCTGTTCTTTCTTTCCTTTCTTTCTTCCTCCCATTTTCCCTTCTTCCCTCCCTCCCTCCTTCTCTCTCTCTCTCTCCCTCTCTGTCTCTTTCTTCTTTTCTTTTCTTCCTCTCTTTCTTTCTTTCATTTTCTTTCGAGACAGAGTCCCGTTCTGTTGCCCAGGCTGGAATGCAGTGGTGCAATCTCGGCTCACTGCAACCTTCACCTCCCTGGTTCAAGCGATTCTTGTGTCTCAGCCTCCCGAGTAGCTGAGACTACAGCTGATGCCAGCATACCTGGCTCATTTTTGTAGCTTTAGTAGAAAAGGGGTTTCACCATGTTGGCCAGGCTGGTCTCGAACTCCTGGCCATAAGTGATCCACCCGCCTTGGCCTCCCAAAGTGCTAGGATTACAGGCATGAGCCACTGCGCCTGGCCATTCCTTCTTTTTTTTATTGATCAGTATTGCTAGAGATTTGTCAGCTTTATTAATTTTGCTAAGGAACCCACTTTTGCTGTACTCAAGCTCTGGTTCCCATTCCATTGGTTTCTGTTCTCTCTCCCGCTACTCTTTGAGTTTAGTAATTTTTTAACCTAGGTCAGAGGCTTAGATCATTAATTTTCAACTGTTCTTCTTCTGAGATTTAGTTTTCACTGAATACCATTTATATTCCTTCAGTGTGTGACTCCTTTCAATTAAAAAATCAAAGTAGATGATGCTGGAGTGACCCCAGCAAGATGGCTGGCCAGAGGCATCTAGTTAGCTCTCCCTTCCACAAAGACAGCCAAACAGTGAATAAACAACTATATGTGAATGAAAATAAATAAAGGGGTGAGCCCTGGAGTTCATCAAAGGAGTACTAGAAGCCCTGGTGAGCACAGAAACTCTGGATAGCCATATAGAAAACGGAAGGAAACAATCCCAGCACTTTGGGAGGCTGAGGCGGGTGGATCACCTGAGGTCACGAGTTCCAGACCAGCCTGGCCAATATGGTGAAACACCGTCTTTACTAAAAACACAAAAATTAGTCAGGTGTGGTGGCACATGCATGTAATCCCAGCTACTCGGGAGGCTGAGGCAGGAGAATCACTTGCACCCAGGAGGCAGAGGTTGCGTGAACTGAGATTGTGCCACTACACTCCAGCCTGGGTGACACAGCGAGACTCTGCCTCAAAAAAAAAATTAAAATAAAAAGGAAGGAAACAACAGGACTCCACTGCCCATCTTCCAGCCAGGGTCAGCCAGGAACCAGGAGGAACGTCTTCCTACAGTGAAAAGGTAGAAAAGAGGATTCCAGCAGCTCCCACCACCCTTTGGACACCTACAGTACTCACCACTGGGGTCCTCACAGGCCCTATGCCCATGCGGAGAGCTGCCGAGTGTCTATACAGCTGTGCTCCCCTAGAGAAGGAGGTGACACAGTACCCTGCCACTGTGGCCAGCCAGCTGCTGTATGACACCATCTTGAAGCTGGAGATACCACTGGAGTGTGCCTTGCTTTCGGGGGAAAGTCACAACAAATTTTAAAGAACTGATATCATATCAAGTATCTTTTCTGACCACAATGGCATAAAACTAGAAATCAATAACAAGAGGAACTTTTGAAACTGTACAAATACATGGAGATTAAACAACATCCTCCTGAATGACCAATGGGTCAATGAAGACATTAAGGAGGAAATTTAAAAATTTCTTGAAACGAAGGAAAATAGAAACACATGCTCTTCAATTAAGTTTAGCCTAAAGCTGCCACCTTACATATTTTAAGTCTAGCCTAAAGGTTGCTTTATACACAGTAAGCTGTAATCTAACTGGATGTGTAAACAGATTGTAACTTATTTTTGTACCTATCACCAAGTTTTGGCCAACTAAGGCAGACAACTGTTCAAACCGTATTCAAATAAGGCAAATGCCAAGCTGTAATCAATCCAGCTGTTTTTGTACCTCATTTCCATTTTCTGTATGTCACGTCACTTTCCTTTTTCTGTCCACAAATCCACTCCGCCCACTTAGCAGTGCTAGAGTCATTCTGAGGTTGTTCTGGTTTGGGGGGGTTTGCCCAGTTCATGAATTGTTCTTTGCTCAATTAAAGTCTGCTAAATTTAATTTGTCTAAAGTTTTTCTTTTAACAATCCCAAAGCCTACGGGGTACAGCAAATGCAGTATTAAAAGGGAAGTTTATAGCAATAAACACCAACATCAAAAAAAAAAAAAAAAAAGTAGGAAGATTTCAAATAACCTAATGATGCATTTCAAGGAACTAGAAAAGCAAAAACTAACTCAACCCCACATTGGTACAAGAAAATAAATAATAAAGATCAGAGCAGGCTTGGCGCAATGGCTCATGCCTGCAATCCTATCCTAGCACTTTGGGAGGCCAAGGTGGGTGCCTTGCTTGAGCCCAGAAGTTCAAGACCAGCCTAGGCAACATGATGAAACCCTATCTCTACTAAAAAATTATCTGAGTGTGTTGGTGCGCACCTATAGTCCTAGCTACTCAGGAGGCTGTGGTGGGAGGATCACTTGAGCCTGGGAGGTGGAAGCTGCAGTGGGCTGAGATCACACCACTGCACTCCAGCTTGGGCAACAAAGCAAGATTCTGTCTCAAAAACAAAATAAAACAAAAAAACAAGATCAGGGTAGAAATAAATTGAAACTAAAAGAAAAATACAAAGATCAACAAAATGAAGTCAGTTTTTAGCAAAATCAATTAGCTTGATTAACCAAGAAAAAATGAGAAAAGACCCAAATAAATAAGCAGCAAAAAAGGACACATTACAACTGGTACCACAGATATACAAAGGCTCATTAGAGACTATTATGAACTACCATGCACCAACAAATTGGAAAATCTAACAGAACTGAATAAATTCCTGGACACATACAACCTACCAAGATTGAACCAGAAGAAATAGTAAAACTGAACAAACCAATGATGAGTGACAAGACTGAATCAGTAATAAAAAGTCTCCCATCACAGAAAAGTGCAGGACTTGATGGCTTCACTGCTGAATTCTACCAGACATTTAAAGAAGAGCTAACTGAAAGTAATGGCCAAAACCACAATTCCTTTTGCACCAACCTCATACCATTTCTTCTCAAACTTTTCTACAAAATAGAAGAGGAGGTAATTCATCCAAATGCATTCTATGAGGCCAGCATTACTCTAATACCGAACCCAGACAAAGATACAGCAAAAAAAGAACACTATAGGCCAACATCACTGATGAACACAGAAGCAAAAATCCTCAACAAAATACTAACAAACTGAATCCAGCAGCACATTAAAAAGATCATTCACCGGCTGGGCACAGTAGCTCACATCTGTAATCCCAGCACTTTCGGAGGCCGAGGCAGGTGGATTGCCTGAGTTCAGGAGTTCGAGACCAGCCTGGGCAACACAGTGAAACTCCATCTCTACTAAAATACAAAAAATTAGCTGGGCATGGTGGCACCTGCCTGTAGTCCCAGCTACTCAGGAGGCTGAAACAGGAGAATTGCTTGAACTCAGGAGGCGGAGGTTGTAGTGAGCCGTGCCACTGCACTCCAGCCTGGGCGACAGAGTGAGACTCCATTTCAAAAAAAAAAAAAAAAAAAAAAAAGATCATTCACCATAATCGTGTGGTGCATCTCAGGGATGTGCAAAGATGGTTCAATATATGCAAATCAATAAATGCAATAGATCACACCAACAGAACGAAAGACAAAACCATATGATCATCCTAATAGATGCAGAAAAATCATTTGATACAATTTAACATCCCTTTATGATAAAAACCCTTAACAAGCTGGGGACAGTGGTGCACACCTGTAGTCCTAGCTACTCGGGAGGCTGAGGTGGGAGGATCACTTGAGCCCTGGAGTTCAAGACCAGCATGGGCAACATAGCAAGATGAGACCCTGTCTCTAAAATAAACAAACAAGAAAAACAACAACAAAACCCTCAACAAACGATGTATAGAAGGAGTATATATCTCAACACAATAAAGGTCATATATATGACAAACCAGTATCTAACTTTATACTGAATGGGAAAAAGTTGAAAGCTTTTCCTCTAATAACTGGAATAAAACAAGTATGCCTACTCTCATTGCTCTTATTCAATACATTACTGTAAGTCCTTGCCAGAGCAATTAGACACAAAAAAGAAATAAAGGTTATCCAAGTTGGAAAGGAGGAAGACAAATTATCCCTGTTTGCAGATAGCATGATTTTGCATATAGGAAACCCTATAATGCTCTACCAAAAAACTCTTTGAACTAATAAACACATTTAATAAAGTTGCAAAAGACAAAATTAACATACAAACAATTAGTAGCATTTCTATACACCAACAATAAACTGGTGGAAAAATAAATCAAGAAAGCAATCCCAATTACCATTGGTACAAAAAAATACCTAAGAATACATTTTCTTTTTGAGACAGAGTCTTGCTCTGTTACCCAGGCTGGAGTGCAGTGGTGTGATCATGGCTAACTGCAGCCTTAACCTCCCAGGTTCAAGCAATCCTCCCACCTCAGCCTTCTGAGTAGCTGGAACAACAAACATGCTCCAACATGCCTGGCTAATTTATTTTTAGTTTTAGTGGAGATGAGGTCTCTTTATGTTGCCCAGACTGGTCTCAAACTCTTGGGCTCAAGCAATCCTCCTGCTTCAGCCTCCCAAAGTGTTGGAATTACAGGTGTGATTCACTGTGCTTGGCCTCCTAAGAATAAATTTAACCAAGGAGGTAAAAGGTCTCTACAAGGAAAACTATAAAACACTGGTGAAAGAAATTAAGGGGGTCATATATACAAAAATTGGAAAGACATTCCATGTTCATGGATTGGAAGAATTAATATTGTGAAAGTGACCATACTACCAAAAGGGACCTACAGATTCAACATAATCTGTATCAAAATACCAATGAAATTCTTCACAGAAATAGAAAAAAAAACCTTAAAATTTATATGAACTATGAAACTCTTCAAATAGCCAAAACAATTCTGAGCAAAAAGAACAAAGCTGGAGGCATCAAATATACTACAAAGCTATAGTAACCAAAATAGTATGGTACTGTCATAAAAACAGACACATAGACAAATGGAACAGAATAGAAATCCATAAATAAGTCCATGTATTTATAGCCAACTGATTTTTGACAAAGGTGCTAAGAACATTCAGTGGAGAAGGGGCAGTCTCTTCAATAAATGGAGCTACGAAAACCTGATATATCTGTATGCAGAAAAATGAAACTAGATCTCTATCTCTCCTCACAGACAAAAATCAAATCAAAATGGATTGAAGACTTTAAAAAAGGCCCAAACCTATAAAACTACTAAAAGAAAACATTGAGGAAACACTTCAGGACATTGGTCTGAGCAAATTATTTTGGTAAGAGCTCAAAGGACAGGCAACAAAAGCAAAAACAGACAAATGGGGCTTATATCAAGCTAAAAAGCTTCTGCGAAGGAAACAACAGAGTGAAGAGACAACCTATGGAATTAAAGGAAATATTTGCAAACTATCCATCCAGACTGAGATTAGCAGCCAGAATACACAGGAACTCAATAGCAAAGCCAATTAAAAAATGGGCAAATGATCTGAATAGACATTTCTCAAAATAAGATATACAAATGGCCAACAGGCGTATTAAAGGTTCAACATCACAAATATCATGGAAATGCAAATTAAAATTGTTTTGTTTTTCTAAGACCACCAGAGCGGGTACAAAAGAACCAGCGACTAGGCAAGGGTAGGAGCAAAACTGCAAGTTTATTTTGGTCACCTAGCTTCAAGGGAAGAAGGTGGGTAGGGAGAGGTCTGTTGGCCCCCGACAAAAGGGGCCCCCAGAGTCACCCGTACAGCTCTCGGACGGAGTTCCAACAGTCCCGACCGCAGTGGGGAACCGACCGCAGTGGGGAAGCTGGGAAGTC
>NW_016803673.1:3115863-3149134 GCF_001698545.2 Rhinopithecus bieti | reverse complement strand
GCGCCATCTTGCCTCCGTTCATCCAAACAAAATCACAATGAGATATCATCTCACCCCAGTTAAAATAGCTATTAGCAAAAATCAAAAAAAAAAAAAAAAAAAGATGCTGGTGAAGATGTGGAGAAAGTGGAATGCTAGCACATTGCTAGCAGGGCTGTAAATTAGTACAGCTACTTTGGAAAACAGTATGGAGGTACTGCAAAAACTAAAAACAGATCTGTCATGTGATTCCATAATCCCACTGTTGGGTGTGTATCTAAAAGAAAGAAACTTAGTATATCTAAGAGACATCTACATGCCCATGTTTACTGCAGCACTACTCACAATAGCCAAGATATGGAATCAACCTAAGTGTCCATCCACAGATTAATGGATAAAGAAAATGTGGTGTGTATACACAATGAAGGACTATTCAGCCATAAAAAGAATGAAATTCTGTCATTTACAGTAACATGGATGAAACTGGAAGTCATTATGGTAAGTGAAATAAGCTAGGCACAGAAAGACAAATATGGCACGTTCTCACTCATATGTGGGAGCTAAAAAAGTTGATCTCATGGAGGTAGAGAGTGGAATGATGGTTACCAGAGGCTGGGAGGGGGCGGGGGAGGTGAAGAGAGGTTGGTTACTGGGTAAGAAAATACAGTTAGATAGAAGGAATAAGTTCTAGTGTGTGATAGCACAGTAGGGGGACTATAGTTAATAATACTTTATTGAGGCCGGGCGCGGTGGCTCAAGAAGCGGCTGGGCGCGGTGGCTCAAGCCTGTAATCCCAGCACTTTGGGAGGCCGAGACGGGCGGATCACGAGGTCAGGAGATCGAGACCATCCTGGCGAACACGGTGAAACCCCGTCTCTACTAAAAAATACAAAAAACTAGCCGGGCGAGGTGGCGGGCGCTTGTAGTCCCAGTTACTTGGGTGGCTGAGGCAGGAGAATGGCGTAAACCTGGGAGGCGGAGCTTGCAGTGAGCTGAGATCCGGCCACTGCACTCCAGCCTGGGCGACAGAGTGAGACTCCGTCTCAAAAAAAAAATTAATACTTTATTGCATATTTCAAAATAGCCAGAAGAGATTTGAAATGTTCCCCAAATAAAGAAATGATAGATGTTTAAGGTGACAGACATCTTAAATATCCCAATGTGATCATTACATGTTATATGCATGTACCAAAATATCACATGTACCCTCAAAAATATGTACAACTATTATCTACCAATAAAAAAATCAAAATAATTAACTTCTCAATTTTTTTTTTTTTTTGAGAAGGAGTTTCGCTCTTGTTGCCCAGGCTGGAGTGCAATGGTGCCATCTTGGCTCACTGCAACCTCTGCCTCCTGGGTTCAGGCAATTCTCCTGCCTCAGTCTCCCAAGTAGCTGGGATTACAGGCATGTGCCACCACACCCGGCTAATTTTGTGTTTTTTTTTGTAGAGACGGGGTTTCTCCATGTTGGTCAGGCTGGTCTCAACTCCTGACCTCTGGTGATCTGCCTGCCTCGGCCTCCCAAAGGGCTGGGCTAACAGGCGTAAGCCACCGTGCTGGCCAACTTTTTAATTGTTTATGCCTTTTGGATCAGCAATTTCATTTCTATGAATTTTCCCTAGGGAAATGATCAAAACGAATGCAAAAACAAATACAAATGCATATGTGTGTGTATACAAATGAATACCAGTTGTTGCACTGTAATAGAAAAAAATAGGAAACAAACGTCTGCTAGCGGAAGGTATTTAAATACATTATAATACCTCTGGACAGTCTCAGGCTATGCAAACACCCAGTGAGCTACATCTTTATGCAGTGATAGGGAAAGATGTCCATGATATTTTATTAAGTGAAAAAGCAAGTTACAGAAGGATATATGCAAGATTTTATTTGTCGTTAAAAATCTCCATGTTTTAAAACCCACTGGAAAATGAGTTCCAGCCACACCACCTTAAGAGTTCCTTAATTGATCCAATCATCTACTTGTTAGAGTGAGTGCAATACAGTTCCTGCCCGCGTGGGCGGAAACAGGCTGGGAGGAGGGCCAGGGGCAAGTAAGTGCTAGGAGTGGAAATGGGAGGGGGCTGGGCAGGCACTGTGGGGAGGGTCAGGGGTTCCCAAGGCAACGTCAAAATCTCCAAATACAGTCGGCCAGACGGGGGTAAAAGAGAGACTGAAGAGGCAGAGCCATCCTGCTCAGTCCAGGTACCACCCTGCCCTGCTACTGCCTGGTGGGCAAGTTGAGCTCCAGACTCTCAGCCTCTCTGGGCCCCCAGTTTTTTTCCGGGTAAGAGACTTGAACTGATGCTCTCTAAGGATTCCTCAAGCTCTGAAATTCTCTGCTGACATTTGCCAGCAGCAAGGCTGACTCGAATCTGAAATCTCTGAGGAAAGTGGGGGCCTCTCCCAGAATGGAACCCTCTCTGAATACTTTCCCGGGAGGGACCTTAGGCTGTGCTGCCTGTTCCCAGCGTGGCAGGCAGGAGGAGCGCAGTCACTATGGGTGGGGTGAGTGCATGAGAGAGGGAGTGAATGAGCAAATGTCCAAGGAAGGGCATAAGAGAAAAGCTCCAGCAAGAATGCAAAGGAAGATTTGTCTAAAATGGGCTTTCAAGGCGGTCATGAGCTTGCCTCTAAGCCAGCAAAGCGTGTGGAAGAAACATCGGCAGTGAGGGCTCCCATCTCTCATTTCTCAAATGCCGAATCTTTCAGCGAGGCCACTTGCCATTCCTGGTAGGTAATCAGATCGCTGTTAATTAATAAAGCTGTCAGGTGGCTCGTCCTCTCTGGTCATTAGTATCCTTTCAGAAAGAGAATCCTGCCATCACCGCCTTGTCCGCCCCTCCGCTTGCCAGCAATTAACTTAATGCTATGCAAATGAGAGGCTCTTCTCATCATTAGCTTATAGCCACGAATGTTAATCGCATAATTGGGCCTTCAACAGGGTAATTAGACACGATTTCCTCCATTAGTCTTACAAGGCTAATTATTGTTGAGAGAAGGGGACTGCTCCCAGGGCTCCAAGCGAAGAGGGGCATCTGGTAAAGCGAATTCGGGGGCCACGTCCGCCAGGTAAAAACGGCAGTCGCGATCCATTGTCACAGCCCACTGTCCCCACCCATCGCAAGGACGGGGCTAGGGAGGGAAAAGGAACCAGGGGAAGGCCTGGGGGCATCACACCCGTGCCCCGCGCCTGGGTGCTGGGATGCACAAAAGGAACGTGGCGCTTAAAAGTGAAAGCGGAAACAAACAGCAGACCCCGCCAGCCCGGGCCGGAGGCCCAGCCCCTCGCCAAGGGCCACCCCTCGGCGCTCAGCTTCCCTGGGCCTCTGCCGCTTCCTCAGTGCCATGAGGACCGCTGCTCGATGGCGTCCAGGCGCCTCTGGGTTTGACTTTCATGGCTATGAATCTCAGGATGAAAAAAAAGCCCAGAACCCTGACTGGGGTAGGGGCTGGGGCGGGGGTGAGGGACACCCTGCGAGGAGCGGGCTGGGAGCACGGGGATGACCCGGGACTTGCACACGTGTCCTGCCCTGACTGTAACATGAGCAGCCCGCGTGAGGGTCAGCGGTGACTTCCGGGACTGAATCGGCTGGCAAGCGGGTCCCGTTTCAACAGAGACCTGGGGCAGGGTGGTGGGCAGCGGGTTGGGCAGAGATCGAGACCAAAACGAGGCCGGGAAGAGCGCAATGGGTCAGCCCCTTCAAGGGAAGCCCCGGGACGCAGTGTGGGGCGGTCTTGCTCCCTGTTGACCCCCAGCCCCTGGAGCCAGGAACCCAGTGGGCTCTGGAAGCAGGTGCTAAGTGCATGGTGGACCCCCTGGCATGGGGTTACACCTTCTCTCAGGCCCAGCGGGGGTGGGCCTCCCCCATCAGGGAGATACTTTCCCCATCTCATCTCAGTGGTGAGGGAGCAGATGGTGGCCTGGGCAAAGGCAGCACAGGAGAGGGGAGGGTCTGGCTGAGGAGGGGGCGGCAGGAAACCTCTGGGAAGCCAGCAGGGCAGGTGTGGACGTAGTGCCAGGGTGTTCTGAAGACTCTGCACTCAGCGGTTCAGCACACAGGAGTCCAGGGACCCGTCTGAGTCCGTCTCCACTGCCACAATGTGCTGTGTGATGTGGGCAAGACACTCAACCTCTCGGAACCTCAGTTTCCTCAGCTGAAAGGTTCGGGTGATGCACCCTTTCCTGAGTCTTGCTGGAAGGACCAGGAGGGAAGAGGTAGGCCAGGTGCACAGCCCAGGGCCTGGCACTCCTGCCCACAGGAGACAGAGATTATGGAGGAAGGTGCTGTGGCAGATGGTGGTCACGCTTATACTCTGAGAATTATGTCCCTGTCAACAGAATGGCCCAGGAATCCTGCACATGGCAGCCTTCTCTGGATGTTTTTATGAGATTCTGTTTATGAAACTGTGTCACCCTCCCTGGATTGTCCAATCCTCCATCTTTATATGCTTAAGCCCCTACCACAGGCTCTCAATAAGGCCATTAAGGGGTCCTTGGTGGACTGAAAGGGAGCCTCTTGTAAAGAAACAAACCCTAAGGTGTCACTTGATTGAAATGTGAAGGCAGAATGAAGGTAAGCTGGAAAGTACCAGGTCTCCATCCATCTAGAATGTTCTGACTGCAATTCCCTTCAAAAGGCTCAAGGCTCCCTCTTTGTTATGGCAGTGTGGCTCCATTATGAATGGCCATTGACAAGCACGTGGTGTGAGGTCACCAGAGGGGAAAGGCTAGGATGGAGCTTCCTTTCAGAGCCTGTGTATCAGTCCGTTTTCACACTGCTAATAAAAACATACCTGAGACTGGGTAATTTATACAGGAAAGAGGATTAATAGACTCACACTTCCACATGCCTGGGGAGGCCTCACGATCATGGTGTAAGGCAAGGAGGAGCAAGTCACATCTTACATGGATGGCAGCAGGCAAAGAGAGAGAACTTGTGCAGGGGAACTCCACCTTAAAAAACCATCAGATCTTGTGAGACTTATTCACTATCACGAGAACAGCAAGGGAAAGACCTGCCCCCATGATTTAATTACATCCCACCAGGTCCCTCCCACAACACTTGGGAATTCAAGATGTGATTTGGGTGGGGACACAGCCAAACTGCATCACCCCAGAATGCTCCTGCCACCACCATCAATGAGAGGAGTTGCTCAGCTGCCTTTGAGAGCTCACTGGGTGTTAGACTCCGGTGATTCCCAAATTTTTTTTCCTGAACTACCAGACTCAAGAGCCTGCTGCCTACTTGATATACTGTGTAGATATTGTTAGGGTTGAATTGTGTTCAAATTCATCTGTGAAGCCCTAACCCCGAGAACCTCAGAAGATGACTGTACTTGAACACAGGGCCTTTAAAGAGGTGGTTAAGTTAAAAGGGGCCTAAAGGGTGGACCCCAATCCAATCTGACTGGAGTCCTTATAAGAGGAGGAAATGTGGACACACAGAGAGGCACCCAGGGCACACGTGCACAGACAGACGACCATGTGAGGATGCAGTGAGAGGCCTCAGAAGAAACCAATCCTGCTGGCACCTTGATCTTGGACTTGCAGCCTCCAGGACTCTGAAGAAATAAACTTCTGTTAAGATATCTCGTCTGTGGTACTTTGCTGTGGCAGCCCCAGCAAACCAGTAGATTTCTAAGAGGCATCTCAAGCTTATCATGCCCAAAACTGAGCTAGTGGTCCCTCCCCAGCCCCGTTCCTCCAGCCTCCTCCTCTGGTCAGCACAAGGGCAGCCCATTCTTCCTGCTGCCCCAGCAAGCACTGGAGCTCTCCGCAACACCTCTCTTTCTCACGTGTCCTACATCCAGTGTGATAGCAAATCAATGGTACCAATTCTACCTTCAAAGGACTTCTCACCACCTCCACAGCTACCACCCCGGTCTAGGCCTCTGGCACCTCTCTCCTGGATTACTGCCAACAGCCCCATACCTGGCCTCCCAGCTGCTACCTTGTCCCCCTGCCTAGAGCCCATTCTCCACCCACTAGGTATCCTTTCACAACATCATCTGGATCCCATCAGTCATTTGCTCAAGTCCCACACAGTGGCTCCCACATGACTCCAAGGAAAAGCCCAATTCCTTCAGGGTCTGTGGTCTCTTGTGACCTCTCGCACCTCACCTGCGAGTCTCCCTGCTCTATAGCCAGTGGCCTCCTTGATGTTGATCAGAGTTGCCAGGCACATTCCTACCTCAGGGCCTTTGCACTGTGGTTCCAGGCCTGGACCACTCTTCCCTACATCTGTCCATGGCTCATTCCCTTACTCCATTTAAGCCTCTGCTCAAGCATCATCGGAAAGGCCTTCCCTGATGTCCCTCTATAAACAAACCACCCTGTCCTCTCCCTTCCAGCTGTCCATCTTCCCTATTCCCCTTTATCCTGTGTTATTCTCCATAGCACACCATATATTATGCATCTGGTGTTTATAGACTTTCTCACTCCAACCAGAACGTAAGACACCTGAAGCGTCTTAGGTTTTGTTTCCTTTTGAGTCCCAAGAACTCAAGTAGTGCCTGCATGCAATCGATGTTCCATAAATATTTGTTCTCTAACTGAATAAAATCATTGCTGTGTTACATGGGAGGAAACCGTGGTTCAGAGTAACAAATACCCTGACCAGCATCACATAGCCCATAAATGGCAAAGCCGGGATTCCAACTCAGTTGCTGACTTCAGAACTTCTTTCTTAACCACTGTCCTATTATGCTGCTTCCTATCACGAGAACAATATGTAAAGTCTTATGGAGGTGCAGGGCAAGGAGAGGCATCAGGGGAGGCTTCCTGGAGCAGGTGGCATTTGAGCTAGGCCTTGTAAAAAGATAAGATTTGTATGAAATCCCATGATATTCTGAAAGAAGAGACACCATGAGTAAAACCTCCGTGTTTAGGAAACAGGAAGTGGGCAGGTGTGCTAAGGTGTTGGGGGGAGAAGGGAGTGGTAGATGGGAAAAAGAGAAAGCATGGGACCTCCCTCTTCCCTTGGCTTCTGGATGCTCCCCATTTCTCCTGCTCCCCACTCCAGCTTCTAGTGTGGGAGGAGTTCCTGGCCTGGCAGACCTTTATTGGGATGTGTGAAGCCCTTCCCTATGACCTAGAATCCATGCTCCTGAGACAGGCCCAGGAGAGAAAAGGAGGCACAATGCCAGCGCCCCTGGACGGACACTGTCTGGTGGCCAGCATGGGGTGGGGGTGGCTCTGACCCTCCTGCTCATGGGGGGTTGGGGCTAGTCTGGAATCTGCAGAAATCTCAAAGTAAGGCTGCACTGCTATTTGTGGAAGACCCTTCTTAAATTTTTTTTTATATATTAAATAATTTCTGTGATATTTAGGAAGAAGAGCTTCAAGCTTTTAGACATCTGCCACCTGAATCTGGCAGAGGCTCAAGCTTTTAAAGCACAGTGCCGAGTTCAGCAGTTCAGCACTTTAGTTATGCCTCTAAGGAAGATGGAAAATTGAGTACACTCTGATATCTCCCAAAGTCCCCTATGGGTAAAGAAAAACAAATATGATTTCTCCGAGTCATCTTGGTGTCTCTGTCCTCTTGCCTTTCTCTGAGAAATAAATTTAAGTGAACGGTCGAACATCGCGCCTGCCAAAAATGGGGGCGTCTCCATCAGAGCTCGATTCAAATGCCAGCTACCCTGGGCTCTGTTCTGTTAAAGGTCACCTGTCATTCTCCACCCAAGGCATGGAGATTGCTTTGGAGCTCTGATTTCCGCGGCGGGGAAGGCATGTTTATCTTCCCCAACGTCTTATTCACCACTGGCTTAGGCCCAACTGTTACCAGTTGAGTACAACCCGCTGGGCCCCTAATAAGAGCTTGGAATCCACAGGAGGGAAAGAAATTGAGATGCGCTTTCCCAGTGAAGAGTTGTAAACCTTAAAGGTAGGAAAAGAGAAGTCAGTTGGGCAGGAGGGGAAATTTCCTGGCTGTAAAGGCTCTCAGATACTACAGCAGGAAATGGAGAACAGCCATCCCTTTCTCTCCAAAGGGCATTTTACCCAGAATGCTGTGCTGAGAGCAGGGGATGGCAAAGGGACCCTGGAAAGCTCTCCCTGACCTCCAAGAGTCAGCAGGAAAGTCGAACCAGCAATGCAGGCTGCACTGGGGGGCTCTTAGAAAGCTCTTAGGAAAAAATGTTAAGTGGTAAATAAACTGAGTTTCAGTATAATGCAGTGAGACTGTTCGTGTCTGTTTATTTTATTTTTATTTACTTTTTTATTTTAATTACTATCACCCATGCTGGAGTACAGTGGCGCAATCTTGGCTCACTGCAATGTCCACCTCCTGGATTCAAGCAATTCTCCCTCCTCAGCCTCTCCAGTAACTGGAATTACAGGCGTGCACCGCCATGCCCGGCTAATTTTTGTATTTTTAGCACAGATGGGGTTTCGCCATGTTGGCCAGGCTGGTCTCGAACTACTGACCTCAAGTGATCCACCTGCCTCAGCCTCCGCCTCCCAAAGTGCTGGGATTACAGGCATGAGCCACTGTGCTTGGCCTCATGTCTGTTTTAAACTAGCAAAATTACTCACCAAGAAAAGACCACACAGAGCCCTTGCTATATGGCATGACCCTATCTCTTCCTCAAGATTAAGTTCCCTGACAGAACAGGCCATCCCTCCATGACTCCCCGGAAACTTCTTCCCACCTACCCCAGGCACCATGCAATGCTCTCTCCCAATCCTCGGCTGCCTCTTGGGGACAGCAGAGCCATGCCTGCGGTCGCCTGGGCACTCTCTCTGCAGAAATTCACTGTATTTTTATACTCAGAAAAATCCATGCGGCTGCAGGCAGAGTTCAAAGGTTATGTACATTTTTTGATGTCGCTGCTTCAAAAGTAATTGCTCTTATGCTCTCAAACACAGACAACATACCTAGTAACAGGCTGTCATAAACTAAGTTTTAACCCAAGAAAGCAGCAGCACCGGCCTCTCCCGCATTTGCCCACATCCTCCTCACCGGACTCCCTCTTACACAAACATTGGAAATAAGTGGTAAAATGTCAATGGTCCCCAGGCAGGAAAATAATGGGAGAACTTTCCTTTTTCCACTCCAGTTCTGAGTTTATTTACTGAGAGATTAAAATGCTACATCTCCAGGGGTGGTGGGCTGCTGGCCTATCACCACCATTACTGGCCACAACCTTGGGCTCGAGGCCCAGGGGGGCACCTCCTTCTTAACTGCAGGCCGGATGACCCAGACACCACCTCCCTTCTGACCTCAAAGGATTCACAGGGCTCTCTTCCCCCAGCTTTGAAGTCATGACGAAAAACTCTTGATTCCCCTTCACAGGCAATTGACTAAGCCCCCACCAACCACTTCCCTTATCCAGCCACACTTGGGGCCAAGTTCTAGACAACCTGGGACAGCCTCTGTGCTCTGGAGCCTCCAAAATTATTTAAATTAGCCATATTAGACCCCTGGCTCCATGGAGTCTCAGATATGAATGTGATTTCATCTTTGTCTTCTTGCAAGATTGTCCTTCTGCCCCATGTGTCACGTGGTGGATAAGGAACTGCCTTTCTCCAACTCTGCCCCGCAAAGCCAGCCCAAGGGAAGCAGGCTGCTCAGAGGCGCCAGCCACGGCCACAACATCTTGCGACTGGTATTTTGGTGAGGAATTGGGTTGACCATACTTCTCAGAAGCTCTGATCTCTACAGAAAGGCACAGAGCTCCCAATATGTGAGGAATAAATATGGTCACACAGGTGGAGCCCCTGTCGATGCCAGCTCTCTGTCCAGTGCCTCCCTGCATCGGCTCACTGAGTCCTCTCACCTGGTGTCCCAAATCCCACTGTCCCTGGTTTTTAATCGAGGAAACTGAGGTGTAGAGAAGCTAAGAACTTGCTCAAGTAGGAGCAGATCAGAGATGAGTTGCTTCGACTCCACACCGACGTTCCTTTGCCCCTGCTGCCTCCTCGGCTATAGACTGAGCCTGGCTCTCTGTAGCAAACTCAGATTTCAACTCTGAATCTGTTGATAACATTATCTCAGTTGTATAGAGTATTTTCCAGTTCATCATTCCCATCAATACATATTTTCCCAGCAAATATATCCATTAGCCCAGCAAATGGCGGGCGGGGCTATTACTCCATTTGATGATTAAGGAGACTTGAGGCTTAGAAAGGGTAAGTAGCTGCCTGTAGACCACTTGGCCAGTAGAGCAGCCAAGCAGGGCTGAGGGAAACAGGCTATGAACTATTAGGAAGCTCTGGGGGCAAGGAAGGAAACTTGGGGTTCAAGAGAGATGGCTGCCAAATGTTTAAACAAAGAGAAGAGCCCGGAAGAGGCAAGGCTGTGGGTCCCACCCCCAACACATGCCCCACTTTCTTTTTCACCCTTGTCCACAGACACTGTGGAAACAATGGCCACTTCCACCAAAGCTGCCCAATTTGAGGCAAAGACCTCAATCCCCAAGTGGACCTCTGTCTCGAGGTGTGAAGGGGCACGGCAGGCCTTTGCTGCATCACTGCCCTTGAGACAAAGTCAGAATGATGTCAGGTCCTGTTGCGGTCGGCCACATGGGAGCTCCTGTTAGGACGGGGCTTCTGTTAGGACGAGGCTCGCAGCAAATTCGTCTTTAAGAAAGAGCTTTCTTCCAAAAAGAAAAGGCACCATGGCGCACACAGTCAATGATATGTATTCCAGCCCATGTCTGGTAAACTCTCGGATGATGGCAGCAAGGCAGGGTCACCCGGGTTCTATTAGCTCAATTAATGAGGAGTAAGATAAGGCTAACACCCTGCTCGTCGGGCAGCTCGGGCCCAGAGCTGCAGTAATGGAGTTATTAACCTTCGTCAGCCACTGGATTTTGCTGCTGATTCCAACTCCATTTCCTAGTTCAGGCCTCCATTAATGGGCTGTTTATTATCCATAGTCCGCATAAGGATCAGCTGCAGAAATATGAGCGCTTCCTGGAAGCACCCGTGATAATGAAAGAGAGAGAGAATGGGGCGGGCAAGAAATCCTCTCTACTCTGCATTTGAATTTTTCTTTGGTCCTGCTGCCATCCTCTCAAGAAATTATAGCATTCTTCTTACTTTGGACCATGTTAGAAATGACAAAGTCATTATCCAAGGGTTTCACTGTGTTGTCCCCCAAAAGCAACTGTCATACGGAAATAAATTACGTCAAATGAGGGAGAGCTGACATATAAACTATATGCCAATCTGGTTTTCAATTTCATAAAGTACCACCATATTCCATCATTTAAAATTTGACATAATCGAAACAAAAAAATCAAAACTGCGTTTAGCAGAATAATTTTATCAACGTTGTTAAATGCCGATTTAAAATTTCCAGTTTGCTTCAGTTTGAACTGAAAAAAAAAAAAATCCACTTTTCTTGGCTCAATGGGGTCCTGAACAAAAGGGCAATTTTGTCTTTGACTATTTCGGGGTCACTCGCCCCATCTGCTACCAGAAGAACAGGCTACGTTCCCCACTTCCAACCCAATGAGAAGAAGAGGCTACGTTCCCCACTTCCAACCCAGTGAGAAGAACAGGCTACGTTCCCCACTTCCAACCCACTGAGAAGAACAGGCTACGTTCCCCACTTCCAACCCACTGAGAAGAACAGGCTACGTTCCCCACTTCCAATCCAGTGAGAAGAACAGGCTACGTTCCCCACTTCCAACCCACTGAGAAGAACAGGCTACGTTCCCCACTTCCAACCCAGTGAGAAGAACAGGCTACGTTCCCCACTTCCAACCCACTGAGAAGAACAGGCTACGTTCCCCACTTCCAACCCAGTGAGAAGAACAGGCTACGTTCCCCACTTCCAACCCACTGAGAAGAACAGGCTACGTTCCCCACTTCCAACCCAGTGAGAAGAACAGGCTACGTTCCCCACTTCCAACCCACTGAGAAGAACAGGCTACGTTCCCCACTTCCAACCCAGTGAGAAGAACAGGCTACGTTCCCCACTTCCAACCCACTGAGAAGAACAGGCTACGTTCCCCACTTCCAACCCAGTGAGAAGAACAGGCTACGTTCCCCACTTCCAACCCACTGAGAAGAACAGGCTACGTTCCCCACTTCCAACCCAGTGAGAAGAACAGGCTACGTTCCCCACTTCCAACCCACTGAGAAGAACAGGCTACGTTCCCCACTTCCAACCCAGTGAGAAGAACAGGCTACGTTCCCCACTTCCAACCCACTGAGAAGAACAGGCTACGTTCCCCACTTCCAACCCAGTGAGAAGAACAGGCTACGTTCCCCACTTCCAACCCACTGAGAAGAACAGGCTACGTTCCCCACTTCCAACCCAGTGAGAAGAACAGGCTACGTTCCCCACTTCCAACCCACTGAGAAGAACAGGCTACGTTCCCCACTTCCAACCCAGTGAGAAGAACAGGCTACGTTCCCCACTTCCAACCCACTGAGAAGAACAGGCTACGTTCCCCACTTCCAACCCACTGAGAAGAACAGGCTACGTTCCCCACTTCTAAGCCTTGCATCTTTAAAATGTCTTCCATAGATAAGGAAAGCAAGCAGGTCGCCATTAGAGAAAAACTATTTTTAAAGTTATTTGTACCAACCCATAGTGAGTGGATGCAGCAAATACTCTTTGAGGATGATCCCTTCAATATTTGCCATCTTAGACTCTTCGTATTGAGGAGGAATCCAACATCACATGGGGAAGTGTCATAGTAAATGTGTTTATACTTCTTAACATATAGACGAATCTGTAGCATCCTATTCGGGGGCTGTGTGTGCTGTATGTATGTATGTATGTATGTATGTATGTATGTATTTTCAGAGAGACAAGGTCTCCTTCTGTCATCCAGGCTGCGATGCAGGGGCATGATCATAGCTCACTGCAGCCTCTGATTCCTGGGCTCTGGCAATCCTCCTACCTTGGCCTCCCAAGTAGCTGGAACTACAGGTGTTCACCACCATGTGTGGCTTAGCGTGTAATTTGTTATGTGAGAACAGGCGAGAAGACAAACTCTCCCCTACACATGTGAATGAGAGTTGGCCCTGACAGGAGGTGCTCTGGGCACTCACATGCAGGACAGGTCATAGCATCCACAGTATCCGTACAGCTCTTTCAAGCTATCAACCACACGCACACATCCTCCATTGACTCTCCAGAGCAGCAGTGCTGTGAGGTTAAAAGAGTAGAGATTATTGCCCCATTTAACAGATAAGGAAATTGAGGTTAAATGTGTCTTCTTCAAACCATCTAGCCAACAGGGAGGGATAAATGCAATCCCATTGCATAAAGGATAGAATGTAACAGTTCAGAGCAAAGAGCTGGGTTCAGGGCTGGCCCCTTCCATGGAGCTTACCTGGCTGTGTGGCCTGGGGCAAGGACATGGCCTCTCTAAAGCCGGCAGCCTTTCACCTGAGCAAACCTCCTTTACTGGGCTGTTGAATGGACGGAATCACATAGGAAACGACTGCATAATTAGCACTCAGTAAAGACCAGATATCATCATTGTTACTCTTGTTGTTAAGATAATGATGATTATGAAGCAGGAGGGGGCCGGAGAGAGAAGGAGGAGGGTAAGGGAAGAAGTGTCCTCAATGGACGTGATCTGGGAACAAAGTGGGAGGGGCTGCTTCATGGCAGTCAGAGAAAAAAGGAGAATGAACTGAAAGATGGAGAAGGAGAAAGAGAAAGGCAGACAGGAAGTCGAGAAAGGCAGAGCAGAGATGCCCTGTGCAAAGCCATAGCAGTTTTGCCCTTGGAAATCGAAAAAGATAGCTTCTAGACCCGAGGGGACAGGCTTGGCCCCAGCAGGCTGCACGGGGTGCGGAAGTGCCAGCCCCTTGCGCCTGGGGGCGGGTGTCTGGCAGCCTCCCTCCCCTCGGCAGCTCTGTTCTCTCTGGCTTTCTGGAGGAAATGTCTCTGTGTGGACGGTCTGTTTAGCAAAAGCCAACAACGACAACTACAAACCCGGCACCAATGGGGAGCCATATGCAATGAGAAGAGACCTGTCACTGCCTTTCCGGGGACAACTGAACCTCTCTGGGCTCCTCTGGATGCGGGATACACATACCCATCTTATTTAAACAACAATAATACATAAAAATTCAGAAACCACCACATCCTCAAAGGAACCTATAGAGTAGTGTCCGGTTTGCACAAAATGACCTGGCACCCAAATGAGTTAATCAGAAATATCATTCTTGGGTGGTTTCCTGAGAGTCCTAAAATGTAGTCCGATGAATAGAGAAAAAGATACTCCAGAAAACACCACCAAGATTACAACTCCCTGCTACCATTTTGCTGAATTTCATTGCCACTGACTCATCTAGGTCCCTCCTTTTACACCTTTTTCCAGGATTTCTGAGATAGCATGACCAAGACCTTGTGGGGGAGGGTTAAGGTCACAGCTTGCCCTGCCCCCTCCCTCCTTGCAGCACGGAGGGAAAAGAGGATGCAAAAAAACAGTGGGTTTCATACACAGCAAACTTCCCAACATCAATCAGAATCCTATACTCTTTCTCTGTAGTAAGCATTAATTTTACAAGAAAATCCTGCGCTACAAACTTGCCGCATGAAATGAATTATTTTACAGCCAGGCAGAGGGCAGGTTTCTGGATGCAGCCATGAACACAGTTCTTTCTTTGTTTCTTTCTTCTTTCTTTCATTCTTTTTTTTTTTACTATTATTACGTTTTAACAGACTTTATAGCCCATTTTATTTGTTCTCAAATAACTTTTTCTCTTTCTTTTCGACAGATCAATTACTTGGTTTGTTTCCCTTACCGTATGATGTTGGAACCAAGAGATTGATACCGCTCAGTGGAATATAATTTAGTATTATGTGCCACGGGTTTATGAGGTAGGAGTCAGACAAAACATTGCATTTGAACACTATCCATTTATTAGCTCTAAGAAGAGATTTATATTTGACAAGGAGACAATAACTTTGTTTTCTGATAAGCCAAAGAGGTCTATTTTTGTGTCCAATACACGGAGTAGCTTACCCTTCCCCAATAACTCTATTTACTAGTGTGAATATATTTTAATAATAAAATTGATATATATGTAAATTTATTTTAATCTAATTTCATCGACCCTTCCTTAAAAAAAGAGCCTTTGTAGACTGTTTTCATATCTGAATTATAGATTTCTGTATCGTATTCCCAGATTGATTTCTAGGCTATAATTCTGTCAAGATTTCCTCCTGGTGTCAAAAACAGCAACACCACAGCTAGAGTGTTTTATAATTGGCATCACAGCCGAACCAGAATTACAGTCCTGATAGTCATCCCGGTGCTAGGTGGGTTCATTTTAGAATATTTCTCTGTCTTAGCCTGTATCTGAACTTGAAGGTTTATGGCTAAAATTACTTTCTGAGTTAATCATAAAAATGTTTAATTGAAAGCTAAGGTGCTGGAAATGGAAGGGACAGAGATGAGAAAGGAGGAAGGAAAATGCACCCTCAATGACTACAAAAGGATGATTAACAGCAGCATATGATTAAATCTACATTGTAAATAAAGATTTTTTCTTCCTACCTGTCCTTCACCCTAGGGTCAAATAAATTAAATTGGCATTATTTACTCAGTCTTTAGAACGTGATTTTCACTCTGTGGTGAACGGAGGAGGGTTTCCTTGCACCCCTGCCCTAAATCAAATGGTTCTTGAATATTCCTGTTTGTGTGCTTTTGAGCACTGTGCCCTCTCCTGTGTTGGTCCTGTAGTACTGGTGCTTGGGCTCGGTGAGTAAAACAGTCCTTTTTCCCCTCAGGCTTCAGAAAGCCAACACTAGATTCTCTCCCTTGACCTGTTAATGACACCCTGCCCCTGCCTTCTTTAAAGTGATTGTTGTGTATTTTCCCCAGTGCCTTTCATCTTCAGGTGAGCTCACAAAGAAGCTATGCTGGCTGGGAGCAGTGGCTCATGCCTGTAATCCCAGCACTTTGGGAGCCCAAGGCGGGTGGATCACTTGAGGTCAGGAGTTCGACACCAGCCTGACCAATGTCAGATGGTGAAACCCCATCTCTACTAAAAATACAAAATTAGCTGGGCGTGGTGGCACAGGCCTGTAATCCCAGCTACTTGGGAGGCTGAGACAGGAGAATCACTTGTATCTGGAAGGTGGAGGTTGCAGTGAGCCAAGATTGTGCCATTGCACTCCAGCCTGGGCAACAAGAGCAAAATTCCATCTCAAAAAAAAAAAAAAAAAAAAAAAGAAGAAGAAGAAGAAGAAGAAGCCATGCAGCTGGTGCTGTGACATTAACCATGTCTGTGGCATTAACTATGTTAGGAAGAACAGAGGGTGGACACTTAGCCTTTGGGTACTTGGTCCCTGGAATTTCACAGGAATAATGGTAGTAAACCAGGATGCTTAGGTTAAGACTGTCAGATCCCTGCTGCCCGGGGCCTAAACAGAGGTTTCAGTCTTCCAATGGGAAGCTCTGTGGCCCAAACTCTAGGGATATAATTCAGAGTTGAGGAGATTCTAACTGTGGGAAAGGCAGAATAATGCCTGCCCCCAACTCCAAGATGTTTACCTCCTAATTCCCAGATTCTGTGAATAGGTTATCGTACAAGGAACAAGGAACTTTGCAGACTGGATTAAGTCAACTGTGTTGATATGGTAAGATTATCTCAGGTTGTCTGGGTGGACCCAATCTAATAACATAGCTCCTTAAAATCTAAGACCCTTTCCCAGCTCTGGTCTCAGGAAGACATGAGTACAGAGGAAGGGTTGGAGTTGCACTATGGCCTCTGAAGATGGTGGGAGGGGCCGTGAGCCAAGGAGTGCGGGCAGCCTCTAGAAGGTGGAAAAGGCGAGGAAACGGATTCTGCCCTAGAGCCTCCAGGAAGGAATGCAGCCCTGACAGTGCCATGATTTTTAGCACTACAGAATTTGAATACAATAAATTTGTGTTGTTTTAAGCCACCAAGTTTGTGGTAATTTATTACGGCAATATAGGTAACTAATATGCCAACTCACACTATTCTTAAACAAACAACCGGCCTATTCAAAGGTAAAGGATTTGCAAAATATACCCATCTTGAGACCCAGTTACAGGTGCTACCAAAAAATGGAAGGAAAGGGGTATAAAAGTCAAAAAAAAAAAAAAGAGAGAGAGAGAGAGACAATGAATAGCCGTTAGAAAACAAATTACTCAGCCGGGCGCGGTGGCTCAAGCCTGTAATCCCAGCACTTTGGGAGGCCGAGACAGGCGGATCAAGAAGTCAGGAGATCGAGACCATCCTGGCTAACACGGTGAAACCCCGTCTCTACTAAAATACAAAACTAGCCGGGCGAGGTGGCAGGCGCCTGTAGTCCCAGCTACTCGGGAGGCTGAGGCAGGAGAATGGCGTAAACCCGGGAGGCGGAGCTTGCAGTGAGCTGAGATCTGGCCACTGCACTCCAGTCCGGGCGACAGAGCGAGACTCCGCCTCAAAAAAAAAAAAAAGAAAACAAATTACTCCAGGAAACGTAAGAACATTTTAGATAAAACCTTACCAGAATATTCCAAATAATTTAAAGAGAATGGGCTCCATGATACAGGAAATGAAAGAAAAGATGATGAGATTTTTTAAAAGGAGATGCAAAGAAAGCTGACAAAATGAAGGAAAAATACCTAAGGGAAAAGTAAAAGCATTATGGAAACAAAAAATCAAATAAAAAGCAGCAATAAATAAACACAGCAGAGAACAATCAGTTACCATGAAGGTCAGAGTCCAGAAAATAATACCCAAAGAGTAAGATAAAAGCCACCAGCAGAAAATCCAAATTATGAAAAGCTGATGACAAATATCTTACACACACATAACTGGTCTTACTGAAGAAGAAAACCAAGCAAATGAACCCGAAAAATATTAATATATCTACTAGAAGAAAACTCTCCTGAAACACCGTTAAGTGAAAGGGTTCCTAATGTCAGAGAAAAGTAATAAGGAGAACCAAGACTGAGCTATGGGCTAGTGATTGTAAATGAACTTAAAGAGAATGGGGTAGGGAACACAGACAGGCAGAGAGAGACAGAGAGATCTCATGAACACCCAGGCAAAAGAAACACATGTATAGGCCAGGCGCGGTGGCTCATGCCTGTAATCCCAGGACTTTGGGAGGTCGAGGTGGGTGGATCACCTGAGGTCAGGAGTTCAAGACCAGCCCAGGCAACATGGTGAAATCCTGTCTCTACTAAAAATACAAAAATTAGCTGTGCATGGTGGCACACATCTGTAATCCCACCTACTCAGGAGGCGGAGGCAGGAGAATCACTTGAAGCCAGGAGGGGAAGGTTGCAGCAAGCTGAGATTGCGCCACTCCAGCCTGGGTGACAGAGTGAGAAAGAAAGAAAGAAAAGAAAGAAAAGAAAGAAAGAAAGAAAGAGAGAAAGAGAGAAAGAAAAAGAAAGAGAGAAAGAAAGAGAGAGAGAGAAAGAGAGAGAGAGAGAAAGAAAGAAAAGAAAAGAAAGGAAGAAAGGAAGGAAGGAAGAAAGAATGGAGGGAGGGAGGGAGGGAAGGAAGGAAGGAAGGAAGGACGGAAGGAAGGACAGACGGACAAGACAGACATCTGGCAACGTGTCAGAGTCGTCTATGTAGAAGGGATTTGGAACATGGAGGGCCGGGGAGGAGTTTGAGGGGGGAAAGAAAGAAACATGATCAAAGAATTCTTTGCCAGATGTTGTTTACAAGTAAAAATAGCGGAGAGACATTCTCAAGTATGCAAGAATTCAGGAAGTTTAGTATCTATGTACTCTTGCTGAAAATGACTCAAAGACATAATCCATTCAAATGAAAGACAAAATCAAAATTAATAAATGAAGAGGTTGAAATATATAAACAGCTGGTGTTGAAATCTCAATCCAGTTTTAGAGAGAATAAAAACTTTATAAGTATAGCAATTATAGTTAAAACAGAATATAATTGTTATATTTCTAGAAAGAAAAGTTTAATCAATACTGATTAAAACAATAATCTGTGTATAATAGACTGGCACAGAAAATTTCAGGATATATCTGTCCCTGGCTCCCCAAAATGGAGAATGGCTGGAGAAGGGGATGAGGAGGCAGTACATGTGGGATCCTTTTTTGACATTGTTTTTTGTTTTTTTGTTTTTTTTGAGACGGAGTCTTGCTCTGTCACACAGGCTGGAGTGCAGCGGTACAATCTCAGCTCACTGTAACCTCCGCCTCCTGGGTTCAAACAGTTCCTTGCCTCAGCCTCCTGAGTAGCTGGGACTACAGGCGCCCGCCACCATGTCTGGCTAATTTTTTTTTTTTTTTTTTTTTTTTTTTTTTTTTTTTTNNNTTAATCAATACTGATTAAAAACAATAATCTGTGTATAATAGACTGGCACAGAAAAATTTCAGGATATATCTGTCCCTGGCTCCCCCAAAATGGAGAATGGCTGGAGAAGGGGGATGAGGAGGCAGTACATGTGGGATCCTTTTTTGACATTGTTTTTTGTTTTTTTGTTTTTTTTGAGACGGAGTCTTGCTCTGTCACACAGGCTGGAGTGCAGCGGTACAATCTCAGCTCACTGTAACCTCCGCCTCCTGGGTTCAAACAGTTCCTTGCCCCGCCCCTGGGGGGCGGGGGGTACAGGCGCCCCCCCCCCTGTCTGGCTAATTTTTTTTTTTTTTTTTTTTTGAGATGGAGTCTAGCTCTGTTGCCCAGGCTGGAGTGCAGTGGCGCCATCTCAGCTCACTGCAAGCTCCGCCTCCCGGGTTTACGCCATTCTCCTGCCTCAGCCTCCCGAGTAGCTGGGACTACAGGCGCCCGCCATCTCGCCCGGCTAGTTTTTTGTATTTTTTTAGTAGAGACGGGGTTTCACCGTGTAGACCAGGATGGTCTCGATCTCCTGACCTCATGATCCACCCGTCTCGGCCTCCCAAAGTGCTGGGATTACAGGCTTGAGCCACTGCGCCCGGCCGATGCCCGGCTAATTTTCGTATTTTCAGTAGAGACGGGGTTTCACCATATTGTCCAGGCTGGTCTTGAACTCTGGACCTCGTGATCCACCCACCTCGGCCTCCCAAAGGCGTGAGCCACCACGCCCAGCCGACATCTTTCATATGAAGGGGTCAAGATATTCTGCTGCATTTCAAAATCAACAAACTGAGAAATAAGGTTTAATCAAGTCATGTTGAAGAGACTATTAGAACTACAAACAGATATCTCCTAAATTAATGGAAGTGGGGCAGGTAAGAAGCTAACAATAACAAGAACAAAACTCAAAACACATCCCATAAAGAAAAGATGGAAAACAAAGGAAACCATAATGAAGCACAAAATAAAGTAAGAAAAGCAAAAATAAGTGGGATAGACTCAACTATTCAAGGAAAAAGACATTCAGATTGAAGAAAATATATCAAACCCAATTTCATTCTGTCCACAGTGAAGACAACGTCTACGGGCTCCACCCATGCAACCAGAGCTTCCACATAGCTTTTTAGTAGTGTCATCAACAAAAAATAAGAGAAGCGAAATAGCTGAAAGTAAAACTTAGGAACATGCAAATGTAACAAAGAAATCAGAGTTTCGATTCCAGATAAAAATGGCTTTTTGAAAACCACACCAGATTTTGTTTCTTCCCCAAATCCCACAGAAAAATGACAGGAAAGGGCACTTTGAAAACTAACCCACAAGCACAGAAAGAATAGGGAAGAGGAAGGCAGTCAGACAAAGGACTTTCCTTTTTCGATGCTGGAAAGCAGACTTGGACCACAGGCAACGAGCCGAGGCGGCCTCAGAAAGCCAAATCCTAAATCAGTAATAGGAAAACTGAGAATCAACCTCATCTTCCCCAGAAAATCCTCAAAAGGCTCATGCACAGGTGCCACCTGGGAGCTGGTGGCTAAAATAAGGGGGCTTGGTTGAAATTTGTTTGAGAACAGAGTGAGTCCTAGATCCTTTCCTCACTCCACCCAGTGAGTGAATGTCTCTCCTCCACTTGGGAAGAAATGAAACATTTATTCTCTTGAGAGGATAAAACACAGGCTCTTTGGGCTGAAGAATGCCAAGCACAGTTGAGAGCCTGAGTCTATGGCAAACACAAGGGAATTAGGTAAAAGTATGCAAACTGCATGCAGTATGTGAGACCCCTCCCCTGCCCTTCCCACTGTCCTGCTTCTCCCCTGGACCCCCAGAGGGGGTCCTGGCAGAAGGCCTTTACCCTCCAGCAGGAGACTGCATGAGTCCTCTCTGGGGAATCTGAGCAGCCCAGAGGAAAAGACCTAATGATGTTGACACTTGGTGGGAGGGTTCTGCACAAATGGCCCAATTTGATCACCCCAGTGATATCACCCTACAGTGAAGACTAAGCCTGTGGGCTCTATCCATGCACTCAGAGCTTCCAAATCACTTTTGCAGTCTCCCATTCTTAGACATGAGCAAACAACCAAGGGTAATCCAACATCTAAGGGTAAAAAAAGACTCTGCTGAGAAAGAATAAGACCAAGACAAATAAAAATTCTATAGAAACTGATTATGCAGAAAAGAAGAGGAAAAAAGCCTATCTCCCCATCCTCCCAACAAAATCAAATATGTCATTAACATTTTTAAGAGATAAAAAATCCACGAAACAAGATCAAGAAACTATAAAAGGAATATTCAGAAAACAAAAAGCTCTTGAATATTGCAGAAATAAACAAACCCAAGAGCAGAAATTAGAATTCAATAAAAATGTTGGCAGAGAGAGTTGAGGAAATCTCCTAGAAAGTAGAGGCAAACAAAACAAAAAGCAGTAGCTGATCACACACACACACATACACACAAAATACAAGGGAAAAAAGATATTTTTATATCATTTAGAAGGCCAGTCCTGAAGATCCAACGCCCAAATAACAGGAGTTACAGAGAGAATAGAAAAAAGGGGAAAAAATCATTAACAAAATAATTCAAGAAAATATCCCAGGACTGAAGGACACAGGTTTCAAGATTAATTTCTGGTACAGTGGAGTAAATCTGACCTATACCGACGATATAATGAAATTTCACTGTGAAATTTCAGAACCCTGGAGACAAAGGAAAGAGCCTACAAACTTCCACAGAAAGAAAAAAGTCACATATAAAGGATCAGGATCAGATCGGCATTGGACTTCTTAGCAACACTGGAGATTCAAAATTCGACGGGAAAATCATTTCCAGCCTATAATTTCTCACCCAGTCAATCTATCCAACAAGTATGAAGATCGAATAGACACTTTCAGATAGAATAGTAGGGACTCTCAAAATTTACCTCCCATACACTCTTTCTCAGGAAGTTACTGATAGATGTGTTCAACCAAAACAAGGGAGTAAACCAAGAAAAAGGAAGCCATGTGATACAGAAATAAAATATCTAACATGGGACAGGGGTAAAGAGAATCTTCAGTGTAGTAGTGAATGACAATCCCAAAATGATTGTTGTGTACAGGCATAAACAGGCATAAAGGGTGACTTCTTCAATTTAGAACACATGTGTTGCCAGTGTAACAGCCTACTGCTTTTAAACCATCTTTTTAACTTAAGCAACTAGAGATAATGTTTTGTCAAATCAAGGGGGTATATAAAAGGAAGATGTGTGACTTAATAAACAGAGACTCCAACTCAAAAGAAAGCCAAGGGGAATTCCTCTGATTATAGTAAAGAAAAGCTCTTGATGATCAACTATGCAGTAAGCCTAGATAAAAACCAGTCCAAACAGGAGAGGAATGGGAGTGACCAAGAAGAAAAAACAACCTGAAACTGATAGATTACACAATATGATGCACTTTGTGGGAAATTGTTCTGAAAGGCTATTATGAGATGTGGAAATAATTAACTAATAGATACAAAGAAAACTAGACAAGTGAAAAAGCGAGATGATTATTAACTTCAGGAAAATCAAAAAGAAAGGAAAGGCAAAACAACAACAACAAAAGCTAACACCTTCCAGCTGAGTTAGATGCCTTAAAGCAGGTTTCCTGGAAAAACCACACAACTGTATGCTTATATCTCATTGGCCAGAACTTCGTGTTGTGGCTCCATATAGCTGTAAAGAAGACTGGAAAATGGGATCTTTTATTTTCAGACACCAATATACTCTTCGGAAAATTGATCTTTTGTTATTGAGGAGAAAAGTTAGAACAAATGTTGGGGTAGATAATTAGCTGTCTGTCACTGACGGTCACTTTCATCAAGAATACATTTCACAACGAACATATAGCTGACAGAAACCTTTATGCACTAAATAACATAGCACCAAAACACATAAGGCAAACTGTAGGAAACACAATAAAAATTAATGGCACAAGATATTCAAATTATATTAATATATTTAAAGATAGGGAAAGGGATGATTTTCTAGGAAGAAATCAATTGCACAAGAAAAGAGAGAAATCTGAATTGACCAAACACCATGAACAAAATTAATCAAATTGTTAACAAGCTACCTTTGCCCTGTAAGTGCCAGATCCTAAAAATAGTTACTGCTGGAGTTTTAAAAACTCTCTCAGATATGGAGAAAGAAAGAAAATCTATGAAACTTTCACATTACTGGTACCAAAGCCTAACAAAGCACAAGAATGTGGAAAAAATCTAATCCATCCTATATATGCATATTAATGCAAAAAAACTAAATAAAAATGTAGCCAATACAATCCAACAGCATGTTAATTTCCTTGTGCTGCCATTATCATGTTATGACAAACTTAGCTGCTTAAAGATACTCAAATTTGGGCCGGGTGCGGTGGCTCACACCTGTAATCCCAGAACTTTGGGAGGCCAAGGTGGGCAGATCACAAGGTCAGGAGATCAAGACCATCCTGGCTAACATGGTGAAATTCCATCTCTACTAAAAACACAAAAAATTAGCCGGGCATGGTGGCAGGCGCCTGTAGTCCCAGCTACTCAGGAGGCTGAGGCAGGAGAATGGTGTGTACCTGGGAGGCAGAGCTTGCAGTGAGCCAAGATCGTACCACTGCACTCCAGCCTGGGAGACAGCGCGAGACTCCATCTCAAAAAAAAAAAAAAAAAAAAAAAAAAAAAAAAAAAAAGATACTCATATTTGGCTAGGTGCGGTGGCTCATGCCTGTAATCCCAGTGCTTTGGGAGGCTGACGCGGGTGGACCACCTGAGGTCAGGAGTTCAAGACCAGCCTGGCCAACATGGTGAAACCTGTTTCTAATAAAAATACAAAAATTAGCCATGCAAGGTGGCACACACTTGTTATCCCAGCTACTCAGGAGGAGGAGGCAGGAGAATTGCTTGAACCTGGGAGGCAGAGGTTGCAGTGAACAGAGATCATGCCACTCCAGCATGGGTGACAGAGTGATACTCGTCTCAAAAAAAAACAAAAAGAAAGAAAGAAAGAAAGGAAGGAAGGAAGGAAGGAAGAAAAGAAAAGAAAAAAAGATAATCAAATGTATTATCTCACAGTTTCTGTAGGTCAGAAATCTGGTATGAGTCTAACTGGACTTAGGTCAAGGTATCAGCCAGAGCTATAGTTCTCACCCGGGGCTCACTGTTGTTGGTCGAATTCATTTCTTCTCACATTTTCCATGGCCTCCATCTTTGAGCCACCAATGCTATGTCATGCTTAGAAATCTCTCTGACTTCCTCTTCTGCCCTCAGTCAGGAGGGAACTCTGCTTTTAAGGGTTCGTGTTATTATTCTGGGCCCACCCAGATAGTCCAGGTTGACCTTTCTATTTTAAGGTCAACTGATTAGTAATCTTAAGTATATATGCAAAGTCCCTTTTGTCATATAATATACATTCAGAGGCATGACAGCAGAGGGGTAAAGGTCATAAGGGTCAAAATTCTATCTGCCACAAGCAGTAGAATAATATACCATGAAAGAACAATATCCCATGACCAAACCAGTTATTATAGGAACAAAAGATTGGTTTACTATTATTAACATAATTTATTTATTTTATTTTATTTTATTTTATTTTANAGGAAGGAAGGAAGAAAAGAAAAGAAAAAAAGATAATCAAATGTATTATCTCACAGTTTCTGTAGGTCAGAAATCTGGTATGAGTCTAACTGGACTTAGGTCAAGGTATCAGCCAGAGCTATAGTTCTCACCCGGGGCTCACTGTTGTTGGTCGAATTCATTTCTTCTCACATTTTCCATGGCCTCCATCTTTGAGCCACCAATGCTATGTCATGCTTAGAAATCTCTCTGACTTCCTCTTCTGCCCTCAGTCAGGAGGGAACTCTGCTTTTAAGGGTTCGTGTTATTATTCTGGGCCCACCCAGATAGTCCAGGTTGACCTTTCTATTTTAAGGTCAACTGATTAGTAATCTTAAGTATATATGCAAAGTCCCTTTTGTCATATAATATACATTCAGAGGCATGACAGCAGAGGGGTAAAGGTCATAAGGGTCAAAATTCTATCTGCCACAAGCAGTAGAATAATATACCATGAAAGAACAATATCCCATGACCAAACCAGTTATTATAGGAACAAAAGATTGGTTTACTATTATTAACATAATTTATTTATTTTATTTTATTTTATTTTATTTTATTTTTGAGACGGAGTCTCACTCTGTCACCCAGGCTGGAGTGCAGTGGCCGGATCTGAGCTCACTGCAAGCTCCGCCTCCCGGGTTTACGCCATTTTCCTGCCTCAGCCTCCCAAGTAGCTGGGACTACAGGTGGCCACCACCACGCCCGGCTAGTTTTTTGTATTTTTTTGGTAGAGACGGGGTTTCATCGTGTTAGCCAGGATGGTCTCGATCTCCTGACCTCGTGATCCACCCGTCTCGGCCTCCCAAAGTGCTGGGATTACAGGCTTGAGCCACCGCACCCGGCCTATTAACATAATTTATAATATCAATATGTCAAAAAGAGAAAAATTAATTTTAAAGGATGCTGAAAAGCTCTTGATAAAATTCAACATTAACAAGAGATTTTAAATCACGGAGCTATACTTCTTTAACTTCATACAAATTGTATGCACTTCAAACCAAAAGCCAGTAGCACCTCAATATCAGCAGTACCAGGACAGCCCTTACGGTCAGGAAAGACCACCCTGTCGATCATGACACCCTGTTCTGAAAGTACCATCCAACAAGAGTAAAATGAAAAGTATAAATATTGAAAAGGAAGAGGCAAAAGGATGAGTATTTGTAGATGACATGATCATCCACCTGAAAAACCCAAGAGAATCACTGAAAAACTATCCAAAACAGCAGGAGGGTTTGAGAAGGTGGCTGGAGTATAAAATAAGTAAGCCAAAATCAATGTCTTTTCTACACTCTTGAAAAACCCACTTAGAAAATACGGAATGAAAAGATCTTACTATAATATCAGTAAGAAGAACAAGAGATAATATATCTAGAAATAAAAAATGCAAGACCCAAGGAAGTGTTGATATTTTCACTAGAAACAAAGACAGGATATAGCCATGTCAAACTGTAACGGGTTAGATTAGTCCATTTCACACTGCTATAAAGAACTACTTGAGATTAGGTAATTTATAAAGGAAAGAGGTTTAACTGATTCACAGTTCCACATGGCTGGGGAGGCCTCAGGAAACTTACAGTCTTGGCAGAAGGTAAAGGGGAAGCAAGGCACATCTTACATGGCAGCAGGAGAAAACAAATGGGGAGGTGCCACACTTTAAAACCATCAGATCTCATGAGAACTCATTCACTAGCAAGAGAACAGCATGGGGGAAACCACCCCCATGATCCAAACACCTCCCACCAGGTCCCTCCTTAACATGTGGGGATTATAGTTCAAGACGAGATGTGGGTGGGAACCCAGAGCCAAACCATATCACAGATCAGTTTGAAAATCTAAGGCAATTCCAGCTAAAATGTCAATGGCAGTTTCTTTTTGCACATGATAAAATCATTATAGTGTTCAGTTGGAATAATAAATATATAAAAGACAATAAAGATTAATGAGAGGGCCTTGTCCTGCATTGACTATTGAAATATAATATATGACAAAAGTAAAGCAGTTAAACAGAGTGGTACTACTGCAGAAATAGACACTCAGACAAGAGAAAGTTCAGACACAGGCCCAGTATATTGAGAGACTAAACACACAGTTTTGATGATGGTCAGACCATATGTAAAAACAGAACTGGAACCCACAACCCGCGGCAACCTGCCCAGGGAGTCAGACCACAATCTCTGCAGCAATCATCTCCAAAGGGCCAGGACTTGATCAGGAATTGAGAGCTTCCCTCATTTTTGCCACCATTTGCAAGGTAGGACCAACCAGAGAAAGCCAAATATGTTCCCTTAACCCGTTACACAGGAGGCCCCGCCTCTAGTTAGCCCACCCAGCTTCCCCAAGCCAACAGCCTCCAATTGGGGCACAGTAGAACCGAAGCCTTTCCCACCTTCCACTAGAATGCTGTCACCTCCGCTGCCTGCCTGTGAGTCTCTGCCAAAACGCCAAGCAATGGTGGCTGACCCCTTGCTATTGCAAGCTCAGACTAAGTAGCGTTTATTTTCACTTGGGTGGGGTTCATTGCTCTCCACAATATATATAATTGTGATGAGCTCTCAAGTTCAAGCTAGTAGAGGGAAGACAGACCATCCAATGATAGTCAACAGTCCGAACAAATGGTTAACCACTTGGGAAAAAAAAAAAAAGGCGATTCATACTGCCTACTCACATCAAAATAAATATCAGTTGCATCAAAGATTTAAATGTAAAAATGAAACTGTAAAAATAGTAAAAGAAAACATCAGTTGATTTGTATAACAATTTCCCAAAGAAGGCAAGACTGATATTTATTACTGTTTTACAGATGAGGGTCCAGCAAGGAGAGTGAAAGCCAGTATTTGAACCCAAGCCTGACTCCTAGTCCACCGGGCAGATGGGGTGAGTGGGAATGGGGGTGACCAGGAGACATTCCACTTCAGGAACACGTGAAGGCTTGTGTAACCTAGACCCCTTCAGCTGAGCCCTGGAGGGGGGGTGCCCAGGGTCTTGGCCAGGGCTGTGGGCTTGGCTGAGGCCACTCACCTGTTGGGATTGTAGCCCAGGCTGTTTAGCAGGTGTGCCTGGTCCAGGTCCCGCGGGACGCCGTGCAGCACCCAGCCTTTCTGGATGCAGTCCTGCTGGTTCAGACGCTGGCTCAGCACCTTCATGAGGAGGCTGTCAGGAACTGCAGAGAAGGGGGACAAGTGAGCACCCTGCTGGCCTGTAGCCCATGGGTCCTGGGCTTCCTGACCTTACTTGACCATAGATTGAGCTGCTGAAGAAGTGGGTCTAAGTGGAGTCACTTGGACAAGGGTGTCAGGGCCTATTTCCCAGGTCCCTCCTCGGTCCCCAGCAACAGGGCTGCGTGAGACAGGAAATGCGCTGGCTGACCTTGACCTCAGTCTTTCCCTTTCCTGGACAAGACACCATCCCCACCTGCAACCCAGTGAGATGTGAGCAGTTGTCCCCCGTCTTAGTCCGTTTGGGCTGCTATAGCAGAATCCCATAAACTGGGTGCCGGGGAAGTCTAAGATACATTAGATTCAGCGCCTGGAAAGGGCCTATTTTCTGGTTCACAGATGGTACCTGGTACCTTCTTGCTTCATCCTCACCTGGTGGAAGAGGTGAGGAGTCTCCCTGGGGTCTCCCTTATACGGGCACTAGTCCCATCCACAAGGGCCCCCGCCCTGTGACCTCACCACCTCCCAAAGGTCCCACCTAAACCATTGTCTTGGGGATTCGATTTTAGCATATGAATTTGGGGAGGACACATTCAGACCATGGCACCCACTATGGGCCCAGTTTTTACAGCAAACACTTTTCCTGGAAGCACACCAGCCCCAGCTGCAGTTTCAGTTTTCCTCAAATGGGATCGTGCCAGTGCCCCCAAAGCTCTCTGCTAGTCTGTGATGCACTAGCAACCCCCACTCCTCTCTTTCCCAAAATTCTCCAGTTTCCCCCCCCCTTGACGCTTAGAATGAAGTCTCTCCCAAGAATCACAAAACTAGTTATAACCAAAGACTGAAATAAAGTCCTACGGAGAATGAGATATTGAGAATCCTCTTGTTTACATTGCGGCAATTGACATTTTCCTGAAATTCATACCTCTCTTCCCAGACTCATTAAATGTCCTATGTTGCTAATGTACTGCGTTCTAGCAATTTGCACTGCGTTTCCTGCACTTTGCACTCATTTTTCCAGAAATACTTGGTAAATATTACCATTGTTTGCTATGACTGCGGCCCCGATTGGAACTGGTTCCTAGGGGTGTGGTGGCAGTGAGTTTGGCAGTTTCTCTGGAAGCTGCCTGGTTACCCTCCTACCGACTGCCCGGTGGTCTGGCAAGAGGGCCTGAAGCACACATTTGAAACCTTCCAAAGGGCCCCCCAGGCTGACAGCCAGGTGAACATGGAAGGAAGAGATGCAGAAAAATCACTACCAGCCGTTTTCCCCTGTGGCCGTGACTTGCTGGGTTACTGCCCTTGTCACCAAAAAACCATAAACCTAATTCTAAGCAGTCTGCATTTCCCTGAATGTGTTCTCTCTCAAGTCCTTCATCCTTTCTTCCCCAGTCCCCAGGAAAGAGCAGAAAAGGGTTTTGCTTTCACGAGAACTTCTGGCTACCTAGCATGAATGAGAAGTCACTTTAGCGAATCCCACCGCTTCCCCTGCTTCACACCTGCCGTGGCCCCCCCAGTGCTCTGAGGATAAACCCTTCCCCTGCTTCACACCTGCAGTGGCCCCCCAGTGCTCTGAGGATAAACAGCGGTCTCCTTTCCAGGGCAAGGTCTGCGCTCCGCCTTCCTCCCAGGTGAATCTTCCCAGCTTGCACCTCCCTTCGCATGTGCCACCTCCTCCATCCGGAACACCCTTCTCCCACACCCTGCCTGGGTCAGCCTTCAAACAGCCTCAGGACCACGGTGGGATGTTCCCTCCCCAGGGAAGTCTCTGAGGACAGCCCTCAGCCTGCACTTCTCATCCTCCCTCACTTGCCACCCTTGTTATCACAAGGGTACTTCTCTCTGGGTGATTCTTTCTTTAATGTCTGGGTGGGTCCCATCAGAACAAAGGACCATGTCTCTCCCACTTTTCCCTGCCTAGAACAATGCCTGGCACATAGTAGATGTTAAATAAATAGAAGGCTTCTCTTTTTCAAACGCTTCACTGCAACTAATCAACTCTGTTAAAACCAACTTGACCAGACTTTGGGGAAGCCAGGTGGTAGAAAGGAGAACATGGGCTTGGGGCGTTCACAAATCTAGGTCTCATCTCAGCTCTTCCCTTCCTTGCTGTCTCATCTCCAGGCAGTCTGTCACTCTCTGAGTCTCAGCTTCCTATCCGCTGAAAGAGGATAACAGGAGTCATCTGACCAGCTCACACCACATTTACAATTCCAGCACATAGCTGACACTCAGAGGTGGTGGCTGTTACTCTTCAATTCAGGAGAGGTGTGTGGGGAGTGATGCTTCATGAATATTTTCATGCTTGCCCGTGGTCAGGGCATCTCAGTAAAGACTGTTGGCACCTGGGATAAAGGATGACAGATTAAGAACAGCCTTGGAAGTTAAAGACAGAGACCGCCAGAGAGACTTAGGGACCTCTGCCCCGAGACATCTGTTTACATTCAAAGGGCTGTAAACCTAGTGACCTCTTCCTCCTCTATTCTGAAGGAGTGGGAGTTGGAGTCGGTTCCTTCCAGGGTAAAGCTCGGGAGGGAGCTGGCATGTTGTCCCGCATAAGCTCCAAGAGTCACAATGTTGGGGCTCCCCTCCTGCTATAGACCCCCTGTACACTCAGGGTGCACTTGGCTCTTTCCACATTGCCTGTGAGGAACTGGGCGTGGGGAGCCAGCTCTGAGATTACTGTGTGAATGAATATGGTCTGTCCTCTGATCCAGAGACCTTGCGTTTTCTTGCCAGGATGAATAAACACTGATTTAAAACAATGTGGGTTAAGAATCTGCCATAGAGCTGGGTGCGGTGGCTCAAGCCTGTAATCCCAGCACTTTGGGAGGCCGAGACGGGCGGATCACGAGGTCAGGAGATCGAGACCATCCTGGCTAACACGGTGAAACCCCGTCTCTACTAAAATGCAAAAAACTAGCCGGGTGAGGTGGCGGGCGCCTGTAGTCCCAGCTACTCGGGAGGCCGAGGCAGGAGAATGGCGTGAACCCGGGAGGCGGAGCTTGCAGTGAGCGGAGATCCGGCCACTGCACTCCAGCCTGGGCGACAGAGCCAGACTCCGTCTCAAAAAAAAAAAAAAAAAAAAAAGAAGAATCTGCCATAGAGCCTTCCAGTCCAGGCCTATCCTTAATATTTACAGATATTTTCATGGAAAGAAGAAACCAATACAGAAATAATCCTTTCCCCATGATTCACCCAGTGGGTAGTCGCTGACCATCTGGGCTGTGCCAGGCACTGTGCTTGACATGGGATACGGGCTACACAGCAAGCCTGACTGCCAAGGCTCCCGGGCTCCTGAAATTCACGCTGTCTCTGGGAGACAAACATTACCCAGGTAACAAATAACCATTTCTGAGAGTCATGAGTACTGTGAAGAAAATCAACCAAATGATGGGAGGCTGCTGGTTTCATCGGGCCTAGGACGGCTTCTAAGGAGGCCGCATTTGGCTGAGATCAGAATGGCGGATCCCACTAATAATCTAGGCCCACGAAGGCCTCCCTTGTTTAGGGGTGAGAATTATTTGGACCAAATATTTTCTGAGTGTCATCTCCAATAATCAGGTATGGCTTGGAAACCCAGCTGCACTGCAGAGTGGTCTGACCTTTGGAGCCACAGCTTTCTGAGGGCCTGGAAGGTCATCCCATTGGCCTCTTGTTTGAAAGTTAGGAAACTGAGGCCCAAAGAGGTTGCGGTTTATGTGACCCACTCAAGGTCATCTAGTCAGCTGGAGATCAGGCTGGGATAGGACCCTGACCCCCGGCCCATAACACCCCCAACTGTCCTGCTGCCTCATTACCCAGTGGCCTGGAGCTCCTGAGTTCCTCACATTGGCCACTGACGAACCAATACGGGCAAAGTTTCTCAACTGGGGAGAAATCTGACTCAAGGGAAAAATGGAAGGCCAGATAGAAATACAATGAAGTGGCAGGGCGCGGTGCCTCACGCCTGTAATCCCAGCACTTTGGGAGGCCTAGGCGGGCCGATCACAAGGTCAGGAGATCGAGACCACCCTGGCTAACACAGTGAAACCCTGTCTCTACTAAAAATACAAAAAATTAGCCGGGTGTGGTGGCGGGCGCCTGTAGTCCCAGCTACTCAGAAGACTGAGGCAGGAGAATGGTGTGAACCCGGGAGGCAGAGGTTGCAGTGAGCCGAGATTGCGCCACTGCACTCCAGCCTGGGCGACAGAGCTAGACTTTGTCTCAAAAAAAAAAAAAGAAAGAAATACAATGAAGTTTTTGTTTTTTGTTTTTCTGTTAGTTGACAAAGATTTCTCGAGAGAATTTCCCAACCTGCATCAAAATTTAAAATGTACATGTCTTTTGACCCAGCAATCCTACTTCTAAGAACTTGAACCTAAGAGATAATAGCCCAGAGGGGAAAAAGATGTGTATACAAAGATGTCCATTTCAGTGTTGTTTATAATAGTGACAATTGGAAATGATCTAGAATGTCCATCAATAGAGGACGGATTAAATCAAAGAAGGTACATCTCTGCAATAGAATATTAGACAACCTTTTAAAAATAATCTCTATATTAACTTGGAAAGAGATCTATGACAGGTCGAGGCAGAAGTCTATGACAGAATGAGCAAAAAGCAGGTAAATCAATGACTTGTATATATGGTCTAATTTAAACATACATTCATATCTAATTATATTAATATATATATACATGCTACATACACAAACACACACACAGAGAGAGAGAGAGAGAGAGAGAGAGAGAAGGAGGGAGAAGGGTGGGCGCCACTTGATGCTCCATGAATCGGACCCAATCCCTCTGCTCATGGAGCCCAGGGTGGTGGAGATAAGAGAGGACCCGGATGTAATGCAACACAAACCTGGCAGGAAAGCAGAGGTCACAGAAGTAGGAAGTGCTGGGGATGTCAGAGGCAGGGAGGGCCAAGTTTCCAAAAGATTGAGGAAGAAACGGAATGCTCACACTGGTTCCCACTTTGAGCCAAAACCCAAACAAACCCCTCACTGCAGGAATCAGGAAACACAGGCTCTGCAGTTAGTACTTCCTGGAAGGCCTCATCACAAGGGCACATCAGTAACAACCGATGTAGTATCTGTTTAATACCTGCATTCCCACCCCAACCTCCAACCCCACGAAAGCAGGGATCCCCCTAGTAGGGTCAGGCTCATTGCTATACTCCAGCACCCGGCACAGTACTCGGCCCACGGAAAGCACCTAATAAACATGAAGGAAGGGAGGGAAGGAAGGGAGGGAGGGAAGGAAGGGAGGGAGGGAGG